>NW_024470701.1:2355522-2604992 GCF_017639515.1 Carcharodon carcharias | reverse complement strand
CCAAATACCGACGTCAGACTGACTGGTCTATAATTCCCTCTTTTCTCCCTGCCTCCCTTTTTAAATAGTGTGGTTACATTATCTACCCTCCAATCTGTAGGAACTATTTCAGAGTCCATGGAGTCTCGGAAGATGGCCACCAATGCATCCACTATTTCAAGGGCGACAACCATAAGTACTCTGGGATGTAGATTATGAGGCCCCGGGGATTCATTGGCATTCAGTCCCATCAATTTCCCCAAACCATTTCCCTGCAACAGGTACACGCACACATTGACACAAAAACAGGGAAAGAATGAGAGTGGGCTGAGAGACAGAGGGTGATCGAAAGGGAGAAAAATAGAGAGTTGCTGAGAGAGAAAGAGATGGCGAAGCGGAGAGAAAGACACTGAGAGAAAAGAGAATGAGAGAGTGAAAGAGGGAGAGAGAGAATAGAGGGAGAGGTGGAAACACACTGAAATAGGGATACAGAGGGAGGAGGAGAGATTGAGGGTTAGAGACACAGCGAGAGAGACATAGAGAGTGAGAGAGAGAAAGAAAGAGTTTGATAAAGAGAGAGAGAAAAAAGAGAGAGGCCAAAACAAAGGCAGAGGTGACACACAGTGTGAGAGAGAGACAGAGAGAGAATAAGAGAGAGAGATGGAATGAGAGATAGATGGAGATAGGTAGATAGAGAGAGAGAAAGTGAGAGAGAGAAACATAGGGAAAGAGAGGGAGTGACAAAGCAACAGACTGAGGCAGAGAAGAAGGGGGAGAGATAGATAGATAAAGGGAGAGACCATGAAATATGCAAAGGGAAGTTTAGCACACGAGAAGGAGAGAGAACATCTGAGTGAATGCGGCAAAGAGAACAGAGAGACAAAGAGAGAGAGGCTGAGAAGGAGGGTGAGAGAGCGAGGCAGAGAGAGAGAGATGTAGACAGCAGAGGGAGAGAAAGAAAGGGAGAATGAGAGAGAGAAAAAGAGATGATAGGGGAAGAGAAAGGGACAGTGAGACCAATGGACTAAGAAAGAAAGAGTGAGATACAGAGACACAGCAACAGATGTGCAGCGAGTGAGACAGGCAAAGAGAGAGTGCGTGAGAGAGAATTGGAAAGAAGCAGCGAGCGAAAGAGAGACAGAAAGATAGATAGAGAGAGAGTGAGAGAGAGAAAAAAAAACAGAGGTACATATGTAGACAGACAGACGGATGGATAGAAAGGTTTACAGACAGGAAGAGAGAGGGAGAGGGACCGAGAAGGAGAGCCATAGAATCGGAATGACAGACAGAGATATACGCACACAGGTTGAAAGAGACAGAAGTGTGAGAAAGAGTGATAAAGACTCACCAGCTCATGCACGCCGCACGCACACACACACACACACACACACACACGTGCATACACACTCATGGACACACGTGCATTCTAACAGAGAGAGAGAGAGAAAGAGACCGTGAAATAGAAAAAGGGAAGTTTAGCAAGCGAGAGGGAGAGAGATGGCCAGAGTGAATGCGGGGAAGAGAACTGAGAGACAATGAGAGCGAGTCTGAGAAGGAGGGCGAGAGAGCGAGGCAGGGAGAGAGAGAGAGGTAGATATGCAGAGGGAGAGATAGAAGAACGGGAGAGTGAGAGAGAAAGAGAGATTAAAGGGGAAGGGAAAGAGACAGTAAGATTGGTAGACTAAGAACGAAAGGTTGAGAAATTGAGACGCAGCGAGAGAGGTGCAGCGAGCGAGAGTGTCAGGCAAACAGAGAGAGTGCATGAAGGAGAGTAGGAGAGAAGCAGCGAGCGAAAGAGAGGCAGAAAGTTAGAGAGAGAGATAGAATGAGAGAGAGAGAGACAAAAAGACAGATGTAGATATGCAGACAGACCGGCGGATGGATAGAAAGGTTGACAGACAAGAAGATCAAGGGAGAAGGAATGAGAAGGAGTGCCAGAGAGTCGGAATGACAGACAGAGATATACCCACACAGTTTGAAAGAAACAGAGAAATGCAAGAGAGGGTGATAAAGACCCCCAGCTCATGAACACAAACACACACATAAAAACTCATGGACACCCACATATTCTAACACGGAGAGAGTGAGAGACCATGAAATAGACAAAGGGAAGTCTGGCAAGCGAGAAGGAGACAGATCGCCAGATTGAATGCGGGGAAGAGAACAGAGAGACAAAGAGAGCGAGGCTGAGAAGGAGGGCAAGGGAGAGGTACACATGCACAGGGAGAGATAGAGAGAAAGAAAGGGAGAGCGAGACAGAGAAAGAGAGATTATAGGGGAAGAGAAAGAGACTGAGACCGTTAGACTAAGAAGGAAAGAGTGAGAGATAGAGACGCAGCAAGAGAGGCACAGCGAACAAGAGAGTCAGGCAAACAGAGAGAGTGTATGAGAGAGAGTCGGAGAGAAGCAGCGAGCGAAAGAGACAGAAAGATGGAGTGAGACTGAGAGAGAGAGAGAAACAAAAAGACAGAGGTAGATATGTAAACAGAGACGGATGGATAGATAGGTTGACAGGCAGGGAGATCGAGGGAGAGGGAATGGGAAGAAGAGCCAGAGAGTCGGAATGACACAGATATATAGCCACACAATTTGAAGGAGACAGAGAAGTGTGTGAGAGAGAGTGATAAATACCCACCAGGTCACGCACACACACACACACATAAACACTCATGGACACACCCGTATTCTAACACAGAGAAAAAAACAGAAATACCTGGAAAAACTCAGCAGGTCTGACAGCATCGGCGTAGAAGAGCAAAGTTGACGTTTCGAGTCCTCATGACCCTTCAACAGAACTAAGTAGAAATAGGAAAGGGATGAGATATAAGCTGGTTTAAAGGGGTGGGGTGGGAGTGTTGTTGGGTCAAGCAAGCAGTGATAGGAGGAGATAACCAAAAGATGTCACAGGCAAAAGAACAAAGTGGTGTTGAAGGTGGTGATATTATCTAAAAGAATGTGCTAATTAAGAGTGCAGAGCAGGACAAGCAAGGCAGCTCTAGTGGGGGTGGGGTGAAATCAACGATGGGTGGAATACATTTTAAAAAATGGAAATAGTGGGAAAAGAAAAATCTATATAAATTATTGGAAAAAACAAAAGGGAGGGGGAAGAAACGGAAAGGGGGTGGGGATGGAGGAGGGAGTTCAAGATCTAAAGTTGTTGAATTCAATATTCAGTCCGGAAGGCTGGAAAGTGCCTAGTCGGAAGATGAGGTGCTGTTCCTCCAGTTTGCGTTGAGCTTCACTGGAACAATGCAGCAAGATAAGGACAGACATATGGGCAAGAGAGCAGGGTGGTGTGTTAAAATGGCAAGTGACAGGGAGGTCTGGGTGATGCTTGCGGACAGGCCGAAGGTGTTCTGCAAAGCGGTCACCCAGTCTGCGTTTGGTCTCTCCAATGTAGAGGAAACTGCATTGGGAGCAACGAATGCAGTAGACTAAGTTGGGGGAAATGCTGCTTCACTTGAATGAAGTGTTTGGGCCCTTGGACGGTGAGGAGAGAGGAAGTGAAAGGGCAGGTGTTGCATATTTTGCGTTTGCATCGGGAGGTGCCGTAGGTGGGGGTTGAGGAGTAGGGGTTGATGGAGGAGTGGACCAGGGTGTCACGGATGGAACGATCCCTACGGAATGCCGTCGGGGGGGTGAAGGGAAGATGTGTTTGGTGGTGGCATCATGCTGGAGTTGGCAGAAATGGCGGAGGGTGATCCTTTGAATGTGGAGGCTGGTGGGGTGATAAGTGAGGACAAGGGGGACCCTATCATGTTTCTGGGAGGGAGGAGAAGGCGTGAGGGCGGATGCGCAGGAGATGGGCCGTACACGGTTGAGGGCCCTGTCAACGACCGTGGGTGGAAAACCTCGGTTAAGGAAGAAGGAGGACATGTCAGAGGAAATGGACGTCCAATCCTGCTACACCTCCATCCCCCACCGGGATGGTCTGAGGGCTCTCAGCTTCTTCCTCCAACAGAGGCCCGAACAATCCCCATCCACCACTACTCTCCTCCGTCTGGCTGAACTTGTTCTCACACTGAGCAATTTCTTCTTTAACTCCTCTCACTTCCTCCAAAACCTTCAAAAACAGTTCCTCTGACATGTCCTCCTTCTTCCTTAACCGAGGTTTTCCACCCATGGTAGTTGACAGGGCCCTCAACCGTGTACGGCCCATCTCCCGCGCATCCGCCCTCACGCCTTCTCCTCCCTCCCAGAAAAATGATAGGGTCCCCCTTGTCCTCACTTATCATCCCACCAGCCTTCACATTCAAAGGATCATCCTCTGCCATTTCCACCAAATCCAGCATGATGCCACCACCAAACACATCTTCCCTTCACCCCCACTGGCGGCATTCCGCAGGGATCGTTCCCTCCGTGACACCCTGGTACACTCCTCCATCACCCCCTACTCCTCAACCCCCAACTACGGCACCTCCCGATGCAAACGCAAAATATGCAACACCTGCCCCTTCACTTCCTCTCTCCTCACCGTCCAAGGGCCCAAACACTTCTTTCAAATGAAGCAGCATTTCACTTGCATTTCCCCCAACTTAGTCTACTGCATTCGTTGCTCCCAATGCGGTTTCCTCTACATTGGAGAGACCAAACGCAGACTGGGTGACCGCTTTGCAGAACACCTTCGGTTTGTCCACAAGCATCACCCAGACCTCCCTGTCGCTTGCCATTTTAACACCCCACCCTGCTCTCTTGCCCATATGTCTGTCCTTAGCTTGCTGCATTGTTCCAGTGAAGCTCAACGCAAACTGGAGGAACAGCACCTCATCTTCCGACTAGGCACTTTCCAGCCTTCCAGACTGAATATTGAATTCAACAACTTTAGATCTTGAACTCCCTCCTCCATCCCCACCCCTTTTCCGTTTCTTCCCCCTCCCTTTTGTTTTTTTGAATAATTTATATAGATTTTTCTTTTCCTACCTATTTCCATTATTTTTAAATGTATTCCACCCATCTTTTATTTCACCCCGCCCCTACTAGAGCTACCTGCTCTCCAATCTTAATTAGCACATTCTTTTAGATAATATCACCACCTTCAACACCTCTTTGTTCTTTTTACTGTGACATCTTTTGGTTATCTCCTCCTATCACTGCTTGCTTGTTCCAACATACCCCCACCTCTTGCTCGCCCCCCCTTAAACCAGCTTAAATTTCACCCCTTTTCATGTCTACTTAGTTCTGTTGAAGGGTCATGAGGACTCGAAACGTCAATTTTGCTCTTCTCCACCGATGCTGCCAAACCTGCTGAGTTTTTCCAGGTATTTCTGTTTTTGTTTTGGATTTCCAGCATCCGCAGTTTTTTGTTTCTAACACAGAGAGTGTGAGACAGAGACAGAGAGAGAGATGGACCATTGAATAATCAAAGGGAAGCTTAGCAAGCGAGAAGGAGTTAACGTCAGAGTGAATCAGGGGAGAATAGACAGACAAAGACAGAGGTTGAGAAGGTGGGCGATAAAGTGAGGCAGAGAGAGAGAGACAGGCAGAGGGAGAGATAGCGAGACATAAAGTGAGAAAGAGAGATTAAAGGGGAAGAGAAAGAGACAGTGAGACCAATAGACTAAGAAGGAAAGAGTGAGAGATAGAAACACAACGAGAGAGTCAGACAAACTGAGAGTGCATGAGGGAGAGTTGGATAGATCCAGCGAGCGACATAGAGAGACAGAAAGATAGAGAGTGAGAGAGAGAGATAGATAGAGAGAGAAGGGGAGAGAGAGCGAATCAAAAATGCAGAATTAGATATGTTGACAGACAGGAAGATAGAGGGAGAGGGACAGACCAGGAGAGCGAAGGAGGCGGAATAGCAGTTTGAAAGAGACAGAGAAGTGCGAGAGAGAGTGATAGACACCCACCAGCTCACACACCCACATTTATTCAATCATGGACACACATATACTCTATCACACAGAGAGAGACAGAGAGAGGGAGAAGAGACAGAAGAGAGAGAGAGAGACAGAGACTAAGAAAGTGAAAAAGGGAGGAGAGAGACAGTCTTTGCGATATAGGGCATGAGATAGAGGTGGAAACACACCGAGATATGGATACAGAGGGGGAGGAGAGAGTGAGAGTTAGAGACACAGTGAGAGAGACATAGAGAGTGAGAGAGAGAAAGAGAGAATTTGATAAAGAGGGAGGGTGAGGAAAGAGAGGCAAAATCAGAGGCAGAGTTGACACACCGTGCGAGAGAGAGACAGAGAGAATGAGGTGGGGGGGATGAGAGATAGACGGAGAGAGAGATAGATAGAGAGATACTGAGAGAAAGTGAGAGAGAGAAATTTCGGGATAAGAGAAGGAGCGGCAAAGAGACAGGCAGAGGCAGAGAAGAAGAGGGGGAGATGGAGGGAGGGAGAGAGAGAGAGACGGACCATTGAATAATTAAAGGGAAGTTTTGCAAGCGAGAAGGAGACAGAACATCAGAGTGAATGAGGGGAGGAGAACAGAGACAAAGAGAATGAGGCTGAGAAGGAGGGCAATAGAGCGAGGCAGAGAGAGAGAGACAGATGTAGACACGCAGAGGGAGAGATAGTGAGAAATAAAGGGAGAGTGAGAGAGGGAAAGATAGACTAAGGGGGAAGAGAAAGAGAAAGTGAGACCGATAGAGTAAGAAGGAAAGAGTGAGAGATAGAAATGCAGTGAGAGAGGCGCAGCGAGCGAGACAGTCAGACAAACATAGACTGCATGAGTGAGAGTCGGAGAGAGACAGAAATTTAGAGAGAAGGGGAGAGAGAGAATCAAAAATAAGGAGATAGATATGTCGACAGACAGGAAGATAGAGGGAGAGGGACTGACGAGAGCGAGAGAGGTGGAATGGCAATTTGAAAGAGACAGCGAATTGCGAGATAGAGTTATAAAGACCCACCAGCTCACACACACACACGCACAAATATTCACTCATGGACACGCACACACTCTATCACAGAGAGAGAGATAGATAGAGAGAGAGACAGAGAGAAAGTGAGAGCCATAGAGACAGGGAGACTGAGAAAGTGAAAGAGGGAGAAGGAAAGAGGGAGACACTTTGTGATATAGGGCAATAGAGAAAGAGATAAAGTGAGGGAGAATAGAGATAGAGGTGGAAACACACTGCGATAGCGATACAAAGGGGGAGGAGAGATTGAGAGTTAGCGAAACAGTGAGGGAGACTTAGAGAGTGAGAGAGAGAAAGAGAGAGTTTGATAAAGAGGGAGGGTGAAGAAAGAGAGAGAAAGAGGCAAAAACAGAGGCAGAGTTGACACACAGTGTGACAGAGAGACAATGAGATAGAGAGGCGGAATGAGAGATAGACGGAGTGAGAGATAGATAGATAGATAGAGAGAAAGTTAGATAGAGAGAGAGAAGGAGAGAGAGAAACAGAGAAATTGAGAGAGAGAAATTCCGGGATAGAGAGGGAGCGGCAAAGAGACAGACAGAGGCAGAGAAGAAGGAGGGTAGATATAAATAGAGAGAGAGGAGAGAGAGTGAGATATACGGATCATTGAATAATCAAAGGGAGGTTTAGCTAGCGAGATGGAGAGAGAACGCCAGAGTGAATGAGGGGAAGAGAACAGAGTGAGAAAGAGTGAGGAACTGAAGAGGGTGAGGCAGAGAGACAGAGGTAGGCACGCAGGGAGAGAGATAGAGAGAAAGAAAGCGAGAGAGAGAGAGGCATAGAGCGGTTAAAGGGGAAGAGTAAGTGACTGAGAACAATAGGGTAAGAAAAAAAGAAAGCGAGAGAGATAGGGACGCAGCGAGAGAGGCACAGCGAGCGAGAGAGTCAGACAAAGAGAGAGAGTCCGTGAGAGAGAGTCAGAGAGAAGCAGCAAGCCATAGAGTGACAGAAAGAGAGAGAGAGAAAAACAAAAAGACATAGATAGATATGTGGACAGAAAGATGGATGGGTAGATAGATTGACACGCAGGCAGATAGAGGGAGAGAGACTGAGAAGGAGAGTGAGAGAGGTGGAATGACAGACAGAAATATACACACAGTTTGAAAGAGAAAGAGGATTGCGAGAGAGAGTGATAAAGACCCAATAGCACACACACACCCACACATATACACTCATGGGCACACACACAAACTAACAGAGAGGGAGAGGCAGAGGGGGGGAGAGAGAGAGAGAGATGGAGAGGAAGGGAAAAAGAGAATTTTAGCGTGTGGAAGGCAGAGACAGAGAAGGAAAGAAGCACATACACACACACGGAGACATCCACTCAAAAAAAGAGAGAGGGCTGAGGGATAGAGGGTGGTGGATTGGGAGAAATAGAGTATTGCTGGGAGAGAAAGGGAATGTGAGACAGGGAGAGAGAGACAGAGAGAATGAAAGAGTGAAATAGGGAGATGGAGAGAGACAATTTGTGTGACATTGGGCGAAAGAGAATGGGGGAGAGAAACAGAGAGAGAGAATAGAGAGAGAAGAGGAAATGTACCGAGAGGGAGAGAGAGAGAGACCGAGGGAAAAAGAGGGATTGAGATTTGGAGACACAGCTAGAGAGTAAGAGAGAGGAAGAGAGAGAGAGAAAGAGCGTGAGAGAGAGAGAGACGTTAAGAAAGAGAGAGGCGAAGAGAAAAAGGAAATCTACAGAAGAGCAGTGGGAGGGCGTTAAAAATGGACATGGGGAGGGTGCAGGCTCAACATGTTCCCTCTAGGGTGATAGGAAGGAGTAACAAGCACAGTGAACCACTGATGACCAGAGATATACAGGATGCGATGAGATGGGAAAGAGAGGCACAAGGGGAGCAAGTCAGCGGGGGCATTAGTGGAGTACAGAAAGTGCAAGGTGGACCTTAACAAAGCAATTAGGAGAGCAGAGAAGGGCTATGAGAAAGCTCTGGCTGGTAAAACTAGGGGAAATCGCAAGATATTCTATAAGTATATCAATGGGAAGAGGATACACGGAAAGAGAAGGGCCCATTAGGGGCCAAGGGAGCAAACTGTGGGTGGAGTGCTGAACGAGTGCTTCACATCGATCTTCCCCCAAGAGAGTGAGGATGAAGGCATGGACCTTGGAGAGGGAGTCTGCAAGTTTCTTGAGGAAATTGAGAGGAATTGACAAATTTTATGAGCTGTTAGCAGGCTTAAAAGTGGACAAATCTCCAGGTCCAGATTTGTGCACACGACTAATGAGGGAGGCAAGGGAGGAGATCGCAGGGGCTCTGACCCAAATTTTTAATTCCTCCCTGGCCACGGTGGAGGTGCCAGAGGACTGGAGAACAGCTAATACAGTTCCGCTATTAAAGGATTGTGGAGATAAGGCAGGGTACAACAGATCGGTGAGTCTCTCGTTAGTGGTAGGGAAATTATTGAAGAAAATCCTGAAGGAGATAATCTATCTCTACTTGGAGAGGTAATGTGTGATCAGGTCTAGTCAGCATGGCTTTGTCAGAGGGAGGTCATGCCTAAGAAATTTGATTGAATTTGTGGAGGAGGTGACTAGGAGTGTGGATCAGGGTGATGTAATTTATTTGGATGTCAGCAAAGCAATTGACAAGGTCGCACATGGGAGACGTATAAAGAAGGCATGTGCACATGGAGATACAGGTAATTTGATAAGGTGGATTCAAAATTGGCTTAGTTGTAGGAGACAGAGGGTAATGCTGCTTTGGTGAGTAGAAGCCAGTGTCCAATGGTGTACCACAGGGATCTGTGCTGGGTCCCCTATTATTCGCCATTTTTATAGACGACAGAGATGACTATGTAGGGGGTAGTGTTAGTAAGTTTGCGGATGACACAAAAATTGGCCGGGTGGTTAACAGTGAGGTTGAGCATATTGGGCTACAGGGAGATATAGGCGGGATGGTCAAATGGGCAGATTAGTGACAGATGTAATTTAACCATGAAAAGTATGAGGTGATAAACGTTAGAAGGTTTAATTTGACAAGTAAATATTCAAAGATGGGCATGACACTGGGAAGTTCTCTGGAACAAAGGGAGCTTGTGTTCAGAGATCTCTGAAAGTGGACGGGCATGTTAGTGGGGTGGTGAAAAAGGCTTATGGGGCACTTGCCTTTATCAATCGACGCATTGATTACAAAACTAGGGAGGTCATGTTCAAGTTGTATAGAACCTTGCTGAGGCCACAGCTGGAGTACTGTGTGCAGTTCTGGTCGTCACATTATAGGAAGGATGTGATTGCACTGGAGGGGGTGCAGTGGAGATTCACCAGCTGTTGCCTGGGTTTAAAAATGTAAGTTAAGAACAGAGATTGGATAGACTTGGGTTGTTTTAGTTGGAGCAGAGAAGACTGAGGGGGTGACCTGATCGAGGCGTACAACGTTATATGTAGCATGGACAGCAGGATAGGGAGCAGCTGTTTTCCTTAGTTGAAGGGTCAGTCCCGAGCCGACACAAGTGAGAGGCAGGAAGTTTAGGGGGAACGGGAGGAAAAACTTTTTTACCCAGAGGGTGGTGACGGTCTGGAATGTGCTGCTTGGGATGGTGGGTGAGGCGGGTTGCCTCACATCCTTGAGAAAGTACCTGGATGAACAGTTGGCACGTCATAACATTCAAGGCTATGGGCCAAGTGCTGGTAAATGTGATTAGCTAGGTAGGTCAGGTATTTTTCGCCTGTCTGTACAGATTCGAAGAGCTGAATGGCCTCTTCTGCACCCTGAGATTCTGTGATCCTCATTCTGTGAAAAGAGAGGGAGAGAGAGAAGCAAAGGAAGAGAGACATTTAGACACATTGTTTGAGAAAGAGATTGAGACATAGATACAAAGCGAGGGAAAGACAGAGAGAGAGAAAATGAGGGAGAGAGAGGGAGAGACAGAAAAAAAATAAGAGATAACATACATGAAAGAGAAAGTGAATGAGAGAAAGAAAGGGGAAAAAGAGAGGGGGAGCGAAACAGGCAGACAGAAGCAGAGAAGAAGAGGCAGAAAAGAGAGAGAGAAAGACAAAAAATCTTGAGATAGATAGAAAGATGGACAGACAGATGAATAGATAGACAGACAGACAGACAGACAAGCTGGCAGATGGAGAGATAGCTGGATAGATAGATAGATAGCTAGATGGACAGATAGAGGGAGGCGGACTGAGAAGGAGAGTGAGAGAAGCGGAAAGACAGACAGATATATACACAACAAAAACAGAATTACCTGGAAAAACTCAGCAGGTCTGGCAGCATCGGCGGAGAAGAAAAGAGTTGACGTTTCGAGTCCTCATGACCCTTCGACAGAACTGTCGAAGGGTCATGAGGACTCGAAACGTCAACTCTTTTCTTCTCCGCCGATGCTGCCAGACCTGCTGAGTTTTTCCAGGTAATTCTGTTTTTGTTTTGGATTTCCAGCATCCGCAGTTTTTTTGTTTTTATATAGATATATACACACACAGTTTGAAAGAGACAGAGAAGCGCGCGAGAGAAAGACGAAGGTCCACCAACACACACGCACACACACAGAGAGGGTCAGAGAGGGAGAGGGAGATGGAGCGAAACAGACCAAGGGAATTTTAGAGTAAGATGCAGAGACAGAGAGAAACATGAAAACACACACACACGTAGATATCTACACAGAAAGTGAGAGGGAGATACCTGATGGAGGGATGGAGATGTAAATGGGGAAACAGATAATTGCTGGGAGAGAAAAGGAGGGTGAGGCAGAGAGAGAGAGGCAGAGAGAATGAGAGAGTGAAAGAGGGAGGAGAGTGACAGAGCGTGTGTCATAGGGTGAAAAAGAAAGAGAGAGAGAAAGAGATAGAGAGAATAGAGGGGGACGAGGAAATGCAACGAGAGAGGGGGACAGAGCGCGGAGTTGGGAGTGAGATATAGAGACAATGAGATAGAGAGAGAGAGAGAGAGGGAGAGAAACTTTGAAAAAAGAGAGAGGGGAAGAAAAAAGACAGAGGCAAAGATAGAGCCAGAGTTAGACACAGTGTGAGAGAGACAGAGAGCGAATGAGACAAAGAGACAGAGTGAGAGATAAACGGAGAGAAAGTAAGTGAGAGAGAAAGAGAGAGAGAGAGAAAGAAAGGGGATGAGAAAGGGGGAGAGAAACAGGCTGAAACAGGCAGAGAAGGCCGAGAGAGAGAGCCCCTTTAAAAGGGAAATGGAAGTTAACCAAGCGAAGAGAGGATAAACGAGAGTGAAAGAGGGAATGGCAACAGAGAGATAAAGGGAGAGAGCCTGAGAAGGAGGGCGAGCGAGTGAGGCACACAGAGGGAGAGACATAGAAAGGCATGCAGAGGGAGAGATAGAGAGAAATAAAGGGAAAGAGAGACTTAGAGGGTAAAGAAGAAGAATAAGAGACAGCGAGAGTGATCGAACGAGAAGGAATGATGGGCAGATAGAGACACATCGAGAGAGCCACAGAGAGAGGGCGAGAGACAGAGAGGGAGTCAGACAAACAGAGATTGTGCGAGAGAGGGGAAGAGAGACAGGGATGTTTAGTGACAGAGGAGAGAGATGAAGAGAATCATAGAGATAGGCCGAGTATGAAGGGGAGAGAAGTGAAGAGAGTTAGACAGAGAAGGAAAAAGGCAGATATAATGATAGAAGAATACATTCAGATAGAGACAGGGAGGGAGAGCAAAGAGAGAGATAGAGAGAGAGAGAGAGAATTGGACAGAAAGAGAGAGTGGGAGAGAAAGAGGCACAGGGAGAGAGGTTGTCAGAGAGAACAAGAGAAGAACAAGAGAATGGGAGAGACAGTGAGGGGAAAACAGAGAGAGATAGAGAGTGCAGGAGTGACTGAGGAGGAAAGAGAGAGAGACATAGAAAGAGGGAGAGAGAGTGAGAAAGAGAGACAGAGCGAAACAGAGAGACAGAGAAATATTGAGACACAGCCGCATTTGATTGAGGTGTGTAATCAATTTTGGGGAGATTTCAAATATTTCCTGATATTTTATTTGATGAATTTTGTAATGAACTGTCACCCCTAACCCAGTTTAATCCCACAACCGAATGTCCACAGTTAAAAGAGGGCAGCTGTATCCAAGAACACAAAAGAACAGCGTGGAGAGAGGCACTCGAACATTTGGAAGTTAATCAATACATTTTGACAGTCAAATGACAGATATCACTGAAACAATACGAGATCTAGAGATGGGACTGTGTGTTTGAGTGAAGAGCATATTATCCGGTTGTAAACAGCTCCTGTTTAAAATTATTCATTAATTTGATAAGTAGAGTCCAGTCTTTGGAACCTGGCAGCTCCATCTAAAAATAAACATATTGTTTCACTGAACTCAATGTCATAATCTGTTTGTTCATATATTTAAGGAATAATTTGAGCAATGGTGCAATGTCAAAATCCCTGAGGTGATCCCACAGAGAATATATTAAAGGCTTTGGGAACACCAGCTTTTAAGACAGAGAGATTCCCAGCAGCACAAAGAGGCTCATCACTTCGCACT
Source organism: Carcharodon carcharias (assembly GCF_017639515.1). Classification (NCBI taxonomy): domain Eukaryota; kingdom Metazoa; phylum Chordata; class Chondrichthyes; order Lamniformes; family Lamnidae; genus Carcharodon; species Carcharodon carcharias. The sequence goes on along the minus strand of NW_024470701.1, from coordinate 2,591,685 downwards.
GAAATGATGGGATTCAAGTTTTTGGCTGAGAAAATATTCTACACAGTCCTTGGTGTTATAGGTGTTCCTGGTGAGTGACCATAACCATTGAGCTTGTGTAAATCTGTATGTGAGCGGCTCTCTCATTTTAAACTGTGACTGAAAATATTACATGCTGATCTAGTGCTCACTGTCATAGACACACCGATTCAGCGATATCATTTTCTTACCAAAAATGTCATGAACTATCTCTGCGGCTTTAGTTACTTTTCTCAAATGAAAATAAACCTTTGTTTGTAACTCACAGGCTCTCTGATGAAATAAGTCCTAGTATTAATGGAATGCCGTGTAATGTTAAATTAGGCCTCAGATAAGGCAAATTCTGTGAAGGAAGGTTCATTGGAAGTCGGAGAAAAATCACCCTTAGTGTGGGTCAGTAACCTGAGTGGAATACATGGCCCCAGTGACCATGTATTTCAGGGTATTTCTTTCAATGTAGAATTGAGCTGAATGTTGGTGATTAATCAGAGTGGAATACCTGGCCCCAGTTACCACTCTTTCACTGACTCTTTCTGTTAGTGTAAAATTGTGCGTTAGTAGCCAGTGTGGAGTGTCTGACCCCAGTGAACATTTATTATTGGATATCTCTGTCAGTGTAGAATTGCATTGAGTGAAGGTCAGTATCTAGAGCGGAATACCTGATCCAAGTGATAATGTATGACAAGAAGTAACTGTCGGTGTAGAATTGTACTGAGTATTGGTCAGTAATTGGAATGCAAAATTGTGCTCGATTTGGCAATCATGCATTTTTTTTATTGATGAGTGATCTTTTCATTCCGTGGAGTTGTCTCTGTGTTATACCATATGACTAGGTTAACAAAAGGAAGCGTTTTTATGCTGGCTGAAGATACTCTGCAATGAGTATATGAAGTGAAATGTCTGGATATAGCTCCATTTTCTATTGAACTGCTCCAATAGAAATAGATGCCTGCCAGTTCCTGACATTTAAGCAATCTGGCAGCACTCTTACAGCGTTCCAATGTTCTTTTTGATTGCTTTATAAGGCCATAAGACATCGGAGCAGCAGTAAGTCTTTCCGCCCAAAGATACTGATCCGCCATTCAGTGAGATCATTGCTGATGTGGTAATACTCAAATCCACAATTTTGCCTTTTCCCCATAACCCTTGATTCCCTTATTGATTAAAAACCTGTCATTCTCAGCCTTGAATCTACTTAACGACCAGCCTCTACAGCCCTCTACCAGAAATAATTCCACAGATACACTAATCTTTGGAAGACGAAATTGCACCTCATCTGTGTTAAATTGGTGAGCCCTTTCTTAGTTATTATGCCCTCTTGTTCAAGACCCCCCACAAGGGGAAATAACTTCCCAGCTTCTGCCCTGTCAAGCCCCCTAAGAATCAAAATTGTTTCAATAAAGTCGCCTCTCATTCTTTTAATCTGCAATGAGTACAGGCCCAATCTAATCAATCTCCCCACATGAAAAAAATCCATCCATATCCGGGATCAGTGCACTGAACCTGCTGTGGACTGCCTCCCCTTCCAGTTTATCTTTTCATAAATAAGCTGACCAAAAGTGTTGACAGTATTCTAAGTGAGTGCCTTGAATATTTTTAGCAAGACATCCAGATGTTTATATTCTCTTTGAAATAAAAGGAAACATTTCATTTACCTTCCCGATTACCTGCTGAATTTGTATGTTAACGTTTTGATATTTATGTGCACAGCCTCCTAAAACACTCTGCGCTGCAACTTTCTGCAGTCTTTCTCCATTTAAAAACTATTGTGCTCCTCTATTGTCCCTGCCACTGTGCATAGCCCCACATTTTCCCACATTATATGCCATAAGTTCTGCCAACTCACTTAATAATTCTACATCCTCCTGTACACTCTTTGCATCATCCTTATCACTGGCATTCGCAACTATTTTTGTGATACTTGGAAAGTTGGCAATATTACATTCACTTCCCTCATATAAGTCAGTGAAATGTATTGTAAATAATTGTTGCCCCAGCACTGATCCCTGTGGCACTCCACTAGTTACAGGTTACCGTTCTGAAAATGGCCCCCTTATCTCAACTCCCTATCTTCTATTAGTTAGCAAATCCTCTACCCATGTTAGTATTCCACCCTGAGCCTCTTCGTATTAAGCAGCCTTATGCGCATTACCTTTTTGAACGCCTTTTTAGAATTCCAAGTATATTCTTCTGGTTTCCCTTTAGCCATTTGGCTTTTTACCTCCTCAAATAATTCTTATATATCTGTCAGGCACGATTTCCTTTTCATTAAGACACGCTAACTCTACTTGATTGTGTTATGTATTTCAAATTCTCTGCTATCACATTCTTTAAAATATACTTTAACATTTTGCCAAAGGCAGATGTTAAGCTAACTGGCCTCGTGTTACATGATTTTTTGACTCCCTCCCTTTTTGAAGATTGGCGTTACTTTGGCAGAATTCCAATCTACTGGGTCTTTTCCAGAATGAAGGGATTATTTTAAGATTACTACCAGTGCATCCACTATTTGTGTAGCTACGTCCTATAATACCTGAGAATGCAACCCATCTGTGGCTTATCGGCTTTTAAACACCATTAACTTCCTTTATATTTTTCTCTAGTGATAGTAATTTACTAATTTATTTCCTCTCCCTATTTTGCCTCTTGTTTATTTAGTATTTTTGGAATATTATTAGTATCATCTGCCATGAAAACTGATTCAAAGTATATATTTAACTCCTTTGCCTTTTCCTGGTTCCCCATTATTATTTCCCAGCCTCATTTTCACAGGGCATGTGTTTGCTTAATCCATTCCCTCCATTTATACATATTTAAAGAAGGACTTACTGACCACTTTCAAATTACCTGCTGTTTAGGCTCAATGCTTAGTCTCCCAATCTGTTCTTAGTTTTTAAACTTTTCATAATCCCCTGGTTTACCACTAACCTTTGTTAAATTGTGTTTTTTTCTTTCAATTTAATTCTATCCTCACATTCCTTGGTAAACCATGGTTGGTTGATCTCCTTCTGAGAACCCTACTTCCTCAAAGGCAAATATCATTGATATGAACCATGAAGTATTTTCTTAAACGTCTGCAATTCGTCATCAACCATCTTTTCTGTTAAAGTCCTTTCTCAGTCCACTCCAGCTAACTCTGCCCTCATTCATTTGTAATTACCTTTTTGTAAGCTTAGCACATTTGTTTCGGACCCATTTTCACTCTCAAACTGAATGCTAAAGTTTACCATGTTGTGGTCATTGTTTCCGAGCTGATATTTTACAATAAGATCATTTATTAAACCTGCTTGATTACACAGTAACAGATCCAAAGTAGCCTGATGCCTGGTTGTATCCACAGCAAATTGTTCTAGGAAACTGTCCCGCATACGCTATATGATTTATTGCTTGTGGCGACCTCTGTCAATGTGTTTTTCCCAAACTACATGAAGATTAAAGTCACCCATGATTAATGTACTGACATTTTAACATGCCATAATTATCTCCTGATTTTTTTTCTCTGTCCTACAGCATAGCAACTGTTAGGTGGCCTGTAGACAACTCTCACCAGCATTTTCTCCTCCGTGTTATTTCGTGCCTCCACCTATCTTCCGATCCAAAAAATCTTCTTGCTATCGCACGTAATCCATCTCGCCTAAAAAGAGACCTCACCGTCCTGTTATTCCTGCCTGTCCATTCGAAAGGCAGATATCCCTGAATAATTTGTTCACAGCTTTGACCTCTTCATAACCACGTCTCGGTATTGGCTATAAGATCATCCCCATTATCATCTAACTGTGCTGGTAATTCATTTATTTGTTTCTGAATACTACCAGCATTTTAGTAAGGAGGCAGAAAGTTTGACCTTTTAGCATTGTGCTCCTTTGAACCTATTTGCTGTTAGATTTTTTATGTTTATAAACTCTGTCCATTTCTTTCACATTGTGGTTATCATTACCTAAATAGCTGCCCTGCAAAGTTGCCATATCGTTTTGCTTTGTAAGCCTAAGTATTCCCTCTCAAGAACCCCCACCCACGTATTGAGTTTAACACCCTCTCTACAGCCTGAGCCATTCAATTCACCATGACACTGGTCTCTGCATTTTCAAGTGAAGCCCGCCCCAGCAGAACAGTTCCCTGCTACCCCAGTACTGGTGCCAGTGCCCCTTCAACTCCAACCCTTTTTTCGCACACCAAGGTCTGAGCACATATTAAGTTTCGTGATTTTATTTATCCTATGCCAGTTTGCCCGTGGCTGAGGTAGTCATCCCAAGATTATTACTTTAGATGTTCTGCTTTTTAACTTAGCTCCTAACTGTTCGAATTCTTTCAGCAGAATTTTGTTTCCAACCTTGTCAATGTCATTGGCACCAACGTGGACGACGACAACTAGGGTTCTACCCTGCAGTCCAAGTTCATCTCCAGCCCTGAGGAGGAGGCCTGGCATCGGGCAGGCAACATAGCCTTCAGGACTCACGGTCACGGCTGCAGAGAACAGTGCCCATATGCCAATTCTACTGTTCCCTGCTACTGCTGCTTCCTAATTCCTCCCCCCACTGGAATGTCTCGCTGTACCACGGTGCCATGGTCAGTTCGCTCATCCTTCCTGCAAGTCCTCGCTCTCGTCCGCACAGCTTGCCATAGCCTAGTAACTGTTAGAAAGTTGCAGGGGCTGAGGCTCCTCGAATGCGCCCCCCTTCATCCCCATACCTACTCCACCTGGGCTCTGACCCTCCTGTCCCTGATCGCAGACCAAATTTGAATTGCTTGATATGATGTGTGTGACAAGCTCCTGGAGCAAAGTGTCCAGGTAACATTAACTTCCCTGATGTGGCGCAACGTCTGCAGCTCGGACAACAGCTCCTTAACTCGGATCCAAATGTTCTCGACCCGCAAGCACTTACTACAGATGTGCTCTTTCTGGATCATCTTTGTGTCCAGCAGGCCCACATACTGCAGCAGCAACACATCAGCCATCCTACCATCTCTATCGTTGCGTAATTAATTAATCAATCGATTACATTAGGATCTCTGCTCTTCACACTCTAGAAAGCCCCGCTCTTTAAAATTGAATGTATTTTTTTTTTACACACCAGTGTTGATCTTATGCTTAAGGAACTCTTTATTCAGGGGAAAAAAAAACAGACCTAAAAGCAAACTAAGACCTTACTTTTACTTTAACGACTACACATACGAACCATTCAGCTGTTCTAGCCCTCATTTCCTTCTTGTGCTCTTTACAGGCCTATCGCCTATCTCTCCGCACTCCTCAATGGTCTCTCTTCAATGGGTGACACAAAAGTAGGTGGGAAGGCAAGTGGTGAAGATGACTCACAGAGTCAACAGAGTGGTAGCGATAGGTTATTTTAGTGGACAAACACTTCATAGATGGAATATAATGTGGGAAGATGTCAGGTTATGCACATTTTCACCAAGAGGAGCGGAGCTGAATATTATTTAAATGGAAAAAGACTGCAATAAGCTGCAGCACAGAGGGATCTGGGAATTTGCCTGCATCAATCAAAAAACAATCTATCATATTTTCTCAGCAAGTAATAGGGAATGCAACTGGAATGTTGGACTTTATTTCAAAGGGAAAGCATCTTACAAGTAGCTGCTGCTAGTTCACTTTGGCCAGGTCCTGTCTTATCCTATTGAGATCGGCCTTCCCCCAATTCTGGCCCTTTATTTCCTGTCCATCTTTGTCCTTTTCAATAACTAGCTTAAATTTTCAATAACTATGGTCGTTATCCTGGAAATTCTCTCCCACTGACACTTTCACCACTTGCCTGGCTTAAATCCCTAAGATTCCAGTACCGCCCATTCTCTCGTAGGGCTTTAGGGATCACAAAGTCCTCTTTCATCCACTTTAAGACGTCCAGCCCCTCAAAGCCTCTCACACTAAGCCCATCGCTGTTGTTATTGGGGTTTTGAAATCTCCTACTATTATTAACCTTATCATTTGAACACTTCTCTTAGATGTACTTACATATCTGCTCCTCCACACCCCCTGACTGTTTAGAGGCTTATAGTACACCCCCAGCAAAGTGATTGCCCCCTTTCTTACGTTCTCTCCATATGGTCCCATTTGAGGAATCTTCTAAAATCCACTAGCTCTTTATAGCAGTAATTGACTTCTTGATTAATCATGCAAAGCCACCTCTTCTTCAGCACCCACACCCCTCCCTACCCCACCCCCACCCCATCCCCTGTCACGCCTGAAGTTTCTAAACCATGGAGCACTGAGCTGCTAGACCAGCCTTTCCAACAACCAGGTCTCTTTGATAGCAACAATAATATCATATTCCCCCGTGTTAATCAAGACCCCATCTCCTCTGCTTTAGTTATAAGACTTCTTGTATTGAAAGCAGCAATCCAGCCTTCCATTATTGCCTTGTGGCTTAACAGTTCCACATTTGCTCTGCCTTCCAGGCTGATTAAGTTCCTCTTCTATATTTGGCTGCGCCGCACCCCGCACTGTACCTTCACTCAGTTACGCACACCCATGCCAAATTAATTCATACCAACCCCAACGACAAGCTGACAGCACTAGCAAATCGCCACACTAGGATGTTGCTCCTATGCCAGTTCAGGTGCAAACGGTCTGATGTGTACGGATGCTGCCATCACCAGAAACATAACAAGTGATCCAGAAAACTAAACCCGCTGCCCCCCCCACCCCACACCCCCAGCCACCCCTCCCCACACACACCCTGCCATCAACCTATCTTCAACCACACGTTCATCTTCTCTATCCTCTAATTCCCATACTCACCAGCACATGCCACAGGGAGTAATCCAGAGATTACAAACTTTGTGGACCTGTTTTTTAATCTGCTACCTAGCTCCCTAAATAATTGCTGCAGAACATCATTCCTCTTTCTCCCTATGTCGTTAGGACCAATGAGAACCACAACCTCTGGTTGATGCCCTCCCTTTTCAGAATGTCCTGCGTCTTTTCTGTTACATCATTGACCCAGGGAGGCAACACATCATCCTGGAGTCTCTGGAGTCTGGCTGCAGATGCTCCTGTCTGCATCCCTCACTATTGAATTTCCTACCACTCTTGCTTTTGCACTCTTACCCCTCCCCATGGTGCAGCTGAGACACCCACAGTGCCCGGAACTTGGCTCTGGTTGCACTCTCCAGGGGAACAGTCACTCTTTCCCTTTTCCAATACAGAAGGACGGGACTTTCCTTGCTACCTGCCTGATGCTTTCCTTATTACCTGCCTTCCACTCTTCTTCTGACTGGTGGTCACCCATTCCTGCTATGACAGCACTCCCTTAAGCTGCGGGGTGACCACATCTAAACGCACTTAACGCTCTGCCTCGTGGATGCACCAGTGTCTCCAGCTGACGCTCAAGCCCTGAAACCCGTTGCTGAAACTGATCAAGCCGGTGGCACTTCCTGCACATGTCGTCATTAAGATTGCAAAACAAAAACAGAATTACCTGGAAAAACTCAGCAGGTCTGGCAGCATCGGCGGAGAAGAAAAGAGTTGACGTTTCGAGTCCTCATGACCCTTCGACAGAACTTGCGTTCGAGTCCAAGAAAGAGTTGAAATATAAGCTGGTTTAAGGTGTGTGTGTGGGGGGCGGAGAGATAGAGAGACAAAGAGGTGGAGGGGGGGTGGGGGGTGTGTGGTTGTAGGGACAAACAAGCAGTGATAGAAGCAGATCATCAAAAGATGTCAACGACAATAGTACAATAGAACACATAGGTGTTAAAATTAAAGTTGGTGATATTATCTAAACGAATGTGCTAATTAAGAATGGATGGTAGGGCACTCAAGGTATAGCTCTAGTGGGTTTTTTTTATATATAATGGAAATAGGTGGGAAAAGGAAAATCTTTATAATTTATTGGAAAAAAAAAGGGAAGGGGGAAACAGAAAGGGGGTGGGGATGGGGGAGGGAGCTTACGACCTAAAGTTGTTGAATTCAATATTCAGTCCAGAAGGCTGTAAAGTCCCTAGTCGGAAGATGAGGTGTTGTTCCTCCAGTTTGCGTTGGGCTTCACTGGAACAATGCAGCAAGCCAAGGACAGACATGTGGGCAAGAGAGCAGGGTGGAGTGTTGAAATGGCAAGCGACAGGGAGGTTTGGGTCATTCTTGCGGACAGACCGCAGGTGTTCTGCAAAGCGGTCGCCCAGTTTACGTTTGGTCTCTCCAATGTAGAGGAGACCACATTGGGAGCAACAGATGCAGTAGACTAAGTTGGGGGAAATGCAAATGAAATGCTGCTTCACTTGAAAGGAGTGTTTGGGTCCTTGGACGGTGAGGAGAGAGGAAGTGAAGGGGCAGGTGTTGCATTTTTTGCGTGGGCATGGGGTGGTGCCATAGGAGGGGGTTGAGGAGTAGGGGGTGATGGAGGAGTGGACCAGGGTGTCCCGGAGGGAGCGATCCCTATGGAATGCCAATAAGGGGGGTGAAGGGAAGATGTGTTTGGTGGTGGCATCATGCTGGAGTTGGCGGAAATGGCGGAGGATGATCCTTTGAATGCGGAGGCTGGTGGGGTGATAAGTGAGGACAAGGGGGACCCTATCATGTTTCTGGGAGGGAGGAGAAGGCGTGAGGGCGGATGCGCGGGAGATGGGCCGGACACGGTTGAGGGCCCTGTCAACGACCGTGGGTGGAAAACCTCGGTTAAGGAAGAAGGAGGACATGTCAGAGGAACTGTTTTTGAATGTAGCATCATCGGAACAGATGCGACCGAGGCGAAGGAATTGAGAGAATGGGATGGAGTCCTTACAGGAAGCAGGGTGTGAGGAGCTGTAGTCGAGATAGCTGTGGGAGTCGGTGGGTTTGTAATGGATATTGGTGGACAGTCTATCACCAGAGATTGAGACAGAGAGGTCAAGGAAGGGAAGGGAAGTGTCAGAGATGGACCACGTGAAAATGATGGAGGGGTGGAGACTGGAAGCAAAATTAATAAATTTTTCCAAGTCCTGACGAGAGCATGAAGCGGCACCGAAGTAATCATCGATGTACCGGAGAAAGAGTTGTGGAAGGGGGCCGGAGTAGGACTGCAACAAGGAATGTTCCACATACCCCATAAAGAGACAGGCATAGCTGGGGCCCATGCGGGTACCCATAGCCACACCTTTTATTTGGAGGAAGTGAGAGGAGTTGAAGGAGAAATTGTTCAGTGTGAGAACAAGTTCAGCCAGACGGAGGGGAGTAGTGGTGGATGGGGATTGTTCGGGCCTCTGTTCGAGGAAGAAGCTAAGGGCCCTCAGACCATCCTGGTGGGGGATGGAGGTGTAGAGGGATTGGACGTCCATGGTGAAGAGTAAGCGGTTGGGGCCAGGGAACTGGAAATTGTTGATGTGACGTAAGGTGTCAGAGGAATCACGGATGTAGGTGGGAAGGGACTGGACAAGGGGAGAGAGAAGGGAGTCAAGATAACGAGAAATGAGTTCTGTGGGGCAGGAGCAAGCTGAGACGATCGGTCTACCGGGGCAGTTTTGTTTGTGGATTTTGGGTAGGAGATAGAAGCGGGCCGTCCGAGGTTGGGTGACTATCAGGTTGGAAGCTGTGGGAGGGAGATCCCCAGAGGAGATGAGGTCAGTGACAGTCCTGGAAACAATGGCTTGATGTTCAATGGTGGGGTCATGGTCCAGGGAGAGGTAGGAGGAAGTGTCTGCGAGTTGACGCTCAGCCTCCGCGAGGTAGAGGTCAGTGCGCCAGACAACAACAGCACCACCCTTGTCAGCGGGTTTGATGACAATGTCAGGGTTGGACCTGAGAGAATGGAGTGCAGTAAGTTCAGAGAGAGACAGGTTAGAATGGGTGAGAGGAGCAGAGAAATTGAGACGACTAATGTCGCGCCGACAGTTCTCAATGAAAAGATCGAGAGAAGGTAAGAATCCAGAGGGAGGGGTCCAGGTGGAGGGAGAATATTGGAGATGGGTAAAAGGATCCGTTGAACTGGGAGAGGACTCCTGCCCAAAGAAGTGAGCCCGGAGACGAAGACGGCGGAAGAAGAGTTCAGTATCATGCCGAGCCCGAAATTCATTGAGGTGAGGGCGTAAGGGTATGAAACTAAGTCCTTTGCTGAGCACTGAACGTTCAGCATCGGAGAGGGGAAGGTCAGGGGGTATAGTGAATACACGGCTGGGGTTGGGATTGGAAGAAAGGGTGGGGACGGAGGAACAGGCAGGGGTGGGGGGTCCTAGATGGGTGTTGGTGTCGATGAGTTGTTGTAGCTTGCGTTCCTTAGCACTTGAGAGAAAGAGAAAAAGTTTCTTGTTGAGGCGTCGGATGAGCCGAAGGATAAAATGAAACTGGGGGCACGCGCAGCTTTGAAAAAGGGTACGGCGGTGCTGCTGGAGGGAGAGGTCGAGTGTGTTCATATGGCGGCGCATGGCACTGAGTGGGGATTTCAGAATGCGACGGGAACGGCAGTCCGAGAAACGTTTTATGTCCCGGAGATACCTGTAATCCTGGGTGGGTTCGAAACATGAGGGGTGGAATTTCAGATTGCAAAGATTGCAATGCATGTCTAAGAATAACCATGCAACACACGGGGCTGAGCTCCGTTGTCATTTGTCTTGTTTGTTTCAATTAAAAGGCCATTTCCTTAAATTTATGCCAAGTAGAAAACTATTTAGTTTTTTTCTGAAAAAAAGAGACAAATATTGAGACCCTTACCACCTGTAATGCCACTTTAAAGTGGGAAAAAGGACAATTAACCAAACAGCTCTCTCCCTTGTCCTGATGTCACTCCTTTCGAAATTTCAGCCCCACCCAATGCCTGGGTGAGATCCGGCTCCCTTACATGTAAACTCCGGCTCCTTATACAGCCGCTCCACTCCCTCACAGTTAAACTCTGGCTCTTTATACAGCCACTCCGTTCCCTCCCAGGTAAACTCCACTCCGCTCTTTATTCACCCGCTTGGCTCTCACTTTTTTGTTCTTTCACCTTCATTATTTCTTTAATTTCCTCCTATTCATAAGTTAATAATATAATAATAATCAGCAATTGATAGGTACGCAGCTGCTAATTTCAAACTAAATAAAAGCTAAAATCTGAATTGCTCACCAGCCAATCACCTGCCTGTTCTCCTGTGACCAAACTCTTTGTTTGGTTTGAATCGCTGTTTGGGGCCTCTGTCTCCCTCCCACACACTGTATCCACTCTTTCTCCACCTTATTTTCACCTAGTGCTGCTCTCGCTCCTGCCGCTGACAGTGGACTCTCTCACTGTTAAAGACTCCGCTGCCTCTCTCACCCTCTCACTGCTAATCGCCGCGCTTCTCCTCTACAATTCTCTACATTCATCTAGGAATGAATTGTAATGCTTTGTTTGGATTTTTTTATCGATCTAGTCTTTCAGATGGAATTGATTTTTGAGTCAGCTCACTGAACCTCTCTACTCCTAGAACTATTCACTTAATTTCCAATAATTATTTGGAAAAATTACTATTCCATCTTCTTGCAGCACCTGAAACTTGGATAAATTGAAACTAATTTACCATTGTAATGGCCGCTCTACGTGCTTATTAATTATTATTGTGTCCAGGTATTTTGATGTATTCTTCTGCTGGATTCACTGTTCTCTCAATTCGGATTTGATTTTATATTTTGAAATTGTCTTTCAGTTTCACGATTCCACATTTTTTAGGTACATGTTGAAAGGCAATTATCCCAGCGCTGATCCTTGTGGAACACCAATTCCCACCATCCAGCAACCTGACTGAACCCCTTAAAACCCTACTAGCTGTGTTCTGTTATTGTATCCAGCTTGATGTTCATTCTGCTGCTTGTCCCCTAACTGCACATATTCAGAGAATAGTCACTATCATTTGTCCTTTTAAATGCGTGAAAGCCTTTTCAAAATCAAAGATCTTGGCCGCTATCTATTCGAATCGACAATGTCCGATTTGTATTGTAATAATTCAATATAATCCGTCAAGAGTGGCATTGTTATTGGTATATGTTCAAATTGATTATATCCTGTATTTCTAATTTTCTTTCCTCTCTGCCATTCTTGATTCCATTATTTTTATTTATCCAACCACTGGCTCTGATTGTTGACTGTTCTTTTGTTCTTCGGACTTGTTTTATTTTCTGTTCTCCAAAAAAAAATACAAACTGAAAGCTGCATTCCCAGCCTTTGATGATGTTCTGATTATTGCTATTGATCAGGTGTGTCTCTGTTGTCTCTCTATTTTCTTTCCATGACTACATTTGGATTATATCAAGCCAAACCAAATAATTTAATCTCTCTTTCATCGTTTTATCAAATCTGTACATTAAATGTATTGAATTTTTTGTTTGAATTTCTGCACTGTTATTTGACAGTTTTAGCTCCAGCCCTCAGAGATCTATTTCTCTTCTTCAGATGACGAATCCTCATTCACAGGTTCGCTATGCTGGAAATGTCCCACAACACGAGTGACTTTTTTCCTTCTGAGCTCGGAGCTGTGCTCCAGAAGCCCATTTTCATTACTGTCCATGTCAGTCTGTTCCTCTCTGCTCCAAATCCAGTAAACCAGAACTGTCCATTAACTCACTGTGGAAATTATTTGGCCAGACAGACAGCATGAGGCCATTTTCCAGCCAGTTTACATCCACCACCTTCTGACAATCAGAGCATCCCTTTTGGAAATGAATTGCTTAGTTTCATCGAAAGTAGTCAGCATATGCTCCAAATATGAATATAAATCTATACTGAATTATTTGAATAATTACCAAAAAGTGTTAACAATTGTGGACAAAAACATTGATTTCCTGAAGGATTCGGTAAGTTACAATAGAACAGATTAATGTCTAATCACAGAGTAAGTTTCCGGACAAGCAGTAGAAAGGGCAGCAAGCTGGTTTCATTCATTATAGTTTCCTGCTGGAATATCTCTTGTTCTCACCGGCTCTGGTCTGGGAACGAAAACCTTCACAGATTCCTCATCCTGATTCCTGTACAGGGATCCTGTTGGGCAGTATTGGTGCGTGGGCTTGGGGTGTAGACAGTGGGATATTCCATACTGAATGTTTCCCGCTGAGAGAGTCTGAATGTGTGCTAGCTATGCTGCCATTGATGAATACATTCTTTGTTCTATCCCTGTTTAGGTCCCTAGATTTTTTTTTTGCCTCTTTTAGTGCCATTCAGGTATGTTGATGACTGTTTCTGCCATTTTATACTTTTGCTTTGGTTTGGAAAGTTTGAATAAATTTCTTCTAATTTTCACCACTGTTCCTCTTCGCAGGGTCTGTTTCTGATACTTCCCTTCGGTTCCTGAAGTCCTCTACATCTATTTCTTAGAATCGGTTATCCACAAAGATCTATTGTAAACTCACTGACTCCCACAGCTCACTTGATGAGACTTCCACCCTCCGCACTTGCTGGAAAACTCTGTTCCAATATCTCCCAGTTTATCCACCTTTGGTCCATCTGCCGTGACCATACTTCCTTCCAAACCAATGCCCCTGAAGTTTCTCCATTATTCCTCAGGCCAGATTCCCCTCCACTGTGGTTGACAGGAAACTTGGCTGTGTCCACGCCACTTTCCGTTTTATTGCTTTCACCCCTTCTCTTTCAGGGAGGAACAACGATATGGTTACCATTTTCTTAACTTGAAACCACCAGCATCCATATTCAATGCGTTATCCTCCAAATGTCTTCCACATCCAGCTAAACTCAACAACTGCCCTCACATTCCAGTCCCCATGCTGATAGCCTTGTACATTCCTTTGAGGTTTAAGTTATATTTAAGGTCCAGTTAATTGACTTGGCAACATATTTCAAAAAGTGTTACCTCTTAGCAAATTCTCCAAACTCAAGAATGGTAAATGATCGTCAGGCATTTCAACAGTTGATTAATTGTATTTAATCCAGTCATTACATAATTGAGTTTCAACATATTTAATTCAGTTATCGATTGCCACTTGTTTAAAAAAATAAGGGCTAGTGCACTTAATGAAGTGGTGTACTGCACAACTGGAAGCAAACTTTCTTCTTAATTCAGTGTTAGGTCAAAATGGCATATATACATTCTCAGCTAGCTACACTGAATATAATGTAAAAAGTCGCAAATAATGTTCTAGTGCTAGCTAAAGCACTTTCTATTAAATGCTGCTGCATGAAGAATTGCTACCCCGACCAGCTTATAATCTTCAATCAAATACCGAAACTGATCCTCATCACCTTCCTGTGTAAGTACAGGAGATGGAACCCGAGTCTCTTGGCCGAAGTCAGTTCCACTTTACATTTCACAAACACACTTAGCTGGTGAAATATTAATTTGCTTAATTTTCTTACAATTCAGTCACTGTACTCAGTCCTCACAATTGATTGTGGAAGAGAGAGAGAGGTGATCCGATCCCAGGGAATTAATTTGTAACTGAGCAGTGTCTCATTCCCAGAAGGGGATTCGGATCCGGCGGGGAATGGGGTGACACAGTCCCCGAGGAAGTAATTTGGTGCGGTTGGGGTAAGGGTTTGGGGTCGAGTTCTGATGTTGATGGGACTGGTTTGATCTTGAGGGGGACCTGATCCTGAATGCCGTCAGAACCTGAGGGTGACCTGATACTGTGGGCTGATGTGTTTTGGTCCTGACGGGTGCCTGATCCTTTGGGGATGTTCCTCCATGGAATGTTTCTGACCCTGCAGGTGAATCTGATCCCAGACAGGGCGACTGATCCTGAGGCTCTCTGATCCTGATGGTGCGATGGGGTCTTTGACCCTGAGGGATACGATTCTGAGGGGTTGTGAACATGGAAAGCTTTTTTTTCCCCTTTATACTGTACAGCCGTCGCTGGCTAGGCCAGTGTTTATTGCCCACCATTAATTATCCCTTCAGAAGGTGCTGGGAGCTGCCTTCTTGAAACACTGCAGCCCATGTAGTGTAGGTACACCCGCGGTGCTGTTAGGGAGCAAATTGTGTGATTTTGACCCAAGGTCAATGAAGGAATGGCTGATACATTTACAAGACAGGATGTTGCGTGGCGTGAAGGGGAATTTCCAGGTGGTGGTGGTCCCGCGTGTCTGCTGCCCTTGTTCCTCTAGAAGGAAGCGTTCGTGGGTCTTCAAAGGTGCTGCCGAAAGAGCCTTGGTGAGTCTCTGCAGTGCATGTAGTAGATGGTAAACGCAGTTGCCACTGTTCGTCAGTGGTGCAGGGAGTGAACCTTTGAGGAAGATGTGCCAATAAAGCGGGGTTGCTTTATCATGAACGATGTCGAACTTCTTGAGTCTTGTTGGAACTACATTCATCAAGGGAATTGGGGAGCATTCCATCACACTCCTCTCTTGTGCGTTGTAGATGGTGGACAGGCTATGAGAAGGCAGCAGATGTGTGCGCGCTGCAGGATTCGCAGGCCCTGACCTGCACTTTCATGGTTAGGCCAGATCAGCATTTGGTGAATGTTAAATCCCAGGATGTAGACAGTGAGGAGTTCAGTGATCACGATGCCATTGAATCACAAGTGGCAATGTTTAGATTCTCACTTGTTTCAAATGGTCATTGCCTCTCAATTGTGTGGCATGAATGTTACAGGCCACTTAGTAGTCGAAGCCTGGATATTGTCCAAAAGTAGCATTTGGCAACGGACTGTCTCAGTATCTAAGGAGACGCGACTGGTGTTGGACATTGTGCAATCATGAGAGCACATCACCACTGCTGAGCTTCTGAAGGAGGGATGGGCGTCGTTAATGCAGCTGAAGCTGTTAGGGCCGATGTCATAACCCTGAGTAACTCCGCCATTGACGGCCAGGAACTGTGATGATTGACCTCCAACGATCACAATCATTTTCCTTATTTCGAGGTATGAATCCACTTCGCGGAGATTTCCCACACCCCCTATTCCCATTGATTCCAGTTTCACTTCAGCTCCTTGATGCCACACATGGTCAAATGCTGCCTTGATGTCAATGGCAGTCAATCTCACCTCACCTCTGGAGTTCAGCGTGTTCTGCCATGTTTGAACTAAGGCTGAACTGAGTGTGTCATGACCACAAGGGTGGCCTTTTCACAAAGATTACCTGATGCTGAGGAGGATCTAAGCATGAGGATGGGAAGGCGTTCTGATCCTGAGGGGAAGTCTGATTGCAAAAGGGGTCTGGTCCTGGGAGCAGATTGACCCAGACAGGACAGCTTCAGATGATGTGGGTTCTTGATCCTGAGCAGGAGCTCATTCTGTTGGGAGCTGATACTGAGTAATTGTTTTCATGGAGAGTGGGTTCTGTTCCTTAGGGTGGTGTTATCCCGGGCAGGGGAATGTCTGAACCGGATGGGCTCTGAATGTGATGGGGGTGTGATGGTGCGGGAGTTAAACCCTGAGGGGTCTGATCCTGACAGGGCATCTGATGATGAGGGGTGCATGACCCTGAGGGCATCTGATCCAGGCAAAGTGGGATGCTTCCCTTCCTCCAAAACTTAAATTCTGGGGTTAAGTCCAAACCCAGGACCTGCCTGCCAAAGTAGGCTTGTTATAACATGCCCAAGCAGATTGAGTATCAACCTGCAAATAATTCCAACAAACGCCAATGACAGGCGGTAAGAACATTAGCGATTCTTGGTCAGCCATGTAATGAAAAGAAATTTGGAGACTGTACCATCACTATCCATAACTCCAGAAGATTACATGCAAGTTAAAGTGCAAGACGCCAAATCAACTTGGAATCCTGGAGTGACCACAACATACATAAGAGTTAAGAGCAAAAGTATATACGGCACCTTCAGCCTGCTCCACCATTCGATAAGGTCATAACTGCGGTTCTGCCGTAACACGACTATCCTGCTCGCTCCTTATATCTCTTGATTTCCCCAACAAATAATAATCCGGCTTTCTCAGCCTTAAATATACTCAACGACTGTGCATCTATAATTCTCTGTGACAGATGATTACAAAGACGAACAGCCCTCAAAGTGAAAAAAATCTCTCACCCTGAATGGGAATCAATCCTGCAGAATGTCTAATGATGCAGTCCTGGTGCTGGAGGTATTGGGTGGAGTGGACCTTTAATCCAATTCTGCGAAATATCCGAACCTGGATGGGCTAACTGACTGGAAGTAAATTCACCCTGGGGGGAGTCTGGACATAGAGCGGTTGTATTCATTTGAAGAGTTTGACCATGCAGGTGTGGGTGAGGGAGTGGCGGCCTGTAGCAATCCGAATATGGACTCTGTCTCTGGGCAGAATGTGCCCTTGGGTACATCCAAACCTGGAGACTGTCTATTCCTGTTATGAGTGTGCCATGGAATTGGTGTGTACTTTGAGATGACTTACCCAGTCAGTTCTGCCCTGGTGAATTTATAAACCTGGAGAGGGACTATTCCTTGGACAATTGTACCCTAGGGAGCGCAGAAATGGGAAGTGTGCAATGTAACGGTTTGAAAATGAAGATTGCTAATTCCTGGGGAGAATGTGCGTGAACTGTGTCTAAGCATGTAAAGGGCATATTCCTGGGAAGAGTGTGCCTGTATACAGTCCAAAGCTGAGAGAAAAGGGTTCCTGTGAAGTGTACCCAGGGTACCTTCAGATCTGGTGTGGTTCTATTCTGTGAAGTGTTTCATGGGGAGGATCCAATCCTGGAGATGAATTGCTCATAAGAGGTGTGTGCCCTCGGGGGTGCCCAAAATGAGAATAGCCCATTCCTCAGAAGATTGTGACAAATTTAGTCTCTGTAACTATGCATTGTCCACTCCAGGGAGGTGAACACTGGAGATGTTCCAAAGCTAGAGCAGGTTTATTCCTGGGACGATTGTGAGATGGTGAGTGCTTGAACCTGGATTGGGTCATTCCAGGAAATAGTGTGCCTGGATAAGGAGTGAAATTGGGCAATGTTTATTACTGACAAGAGAGTCTTCTGCAGACTTTCAAAACCTGGGGATCTATTCCAGGAAAGAGTGTGAATGTGTGAGTTTTGTAACTGGAATAGTATCAACATAATGGAAGTGAGTGACATCGGAAGCATCCCAACGCGGGCGGGTTTATTCCACTGATGAATGTGACCTGGAGAGCTTCTGAATCTGGAGAGTGTATAATTACTGGAAAGTGTGTGACCTGGGGACCATCCACATCTGGACAGGGTATATTCGTGGGAAGACAGGAATATAGGAGCAGGAGTAAGCAATTTGAAGAACATTAATGGAAAGATTGTCATGGGGCTTTCAAAGCTTGTATTGGTGTGATGCCACAGGGATCTTTCCCCTGGTGAAGATCTGCAGATGGATAGGGTCTTCCCATTGGATAAATGAGGTTTGGGGGTGTTCTAAAGCTGGAGAGGGACTGTTGTGGGGAAAAATTGCCCCGGGGATGGTTAGAAACTGGAGAGTTGTCGATTTGTGGCTAAAGGGAGCTTCCGAATATGGAGTGGGACTATTCCTGAGTAGTGCATGCCCTGGTAGAGTCTGAACTAGGAGATGGGCCATTCCTGATAATGGTGTGTTCTGGGATGCAGCTGACCCTGGTGGGCTCTAATCCTGGCATGTCTTTGACCTGGGTAGGTTCTGAAACTGTAAAGGCTCATATGTTTGGAATGGTGTGATATGGAGAGTGTCTGAATGTGGAGACGGTTTATTGCTGGAAAAAGTGTTCCCTGCGGAGAGTCTGAAACTGGAGAGGGTTTATTCCTGGCAAGTTTGTGGCCAGGGGAGGGTGTGAAACTGGAGGAGGACTATTACTGAACAGAGTGTGACTAGGTGACATTTGAAACGGGAGAGTTTCTATTCCTGAGAAGTGTTTGTCCTGGGGAGCGATCGAATGTGAACATGCTCAGTTCCAGAATGAATGAGGCCTGGGGCTTGGCCAAGTTTGGAGAGGGACTATTCCTTGTGAAGAGTCTGCACTAAGGGATCTCTGAATCTAGAGATGGTAAATTGCAGCCAAGAATTCGGCCGGTGGAGCTTCTGAACCTGGAGAGCTTTTAAAGCAGGGGGTTTTGTGCTTTGGGATGGTCTGAATCTGAAGATGGTCTATTCCTGGGAAGAGTGTGCTCTGGGGATAGCCCTATTCTGGACAGGGTCTCTTCCTGGTAACGTGCATATCCTGGATTGGGTCCAAAATAGAAGAGGGTCCATTCCTGGGAAGATAGTTTCATAAGGAGTGACAAACCTGGATAGAGAGTCTATTATTGGGAAAAAGTGTGTCGTATTAGATGTGAACCTATAGCTTAAACTCCAGGGAAGAGTTGCTCTGTGGCAGTTGCAATGTTTCTATTCCTGGGAAGGGTTTGCCTTAAGGAATGTCCAAACATGGTGAGGGTCTATTCCTAAGAAGAGTGTGGCCTGGGGAGTATACGATCCTGAACAGGGTCGATTACTGAAATGAATGTTTCCTGGGCAGCGTCTGTTCCTGAAGACTGTCTATTCCTGGGGAGAATGAGGCCTGTGGATGGACCAGAATTGAAGAGGAAATATTCCTGGGGAGGATTCATTGCTAAGGTTCCAAACCTGGAGGGGATCTATTACAGAGAGCTTGCGATGGAGGCTTTCCAAAACAGGAGAGGGTCTTTTTCTGGGAACAGTGTAACTTGGGAGTGTACAGTACTGGAGATGCTGGATTCCAGGGGATATATTTTAACTCATTTAGTGGACGTGACCATCGCTTACTGGGCCAGCATTTATTGCCCAGCCCTTGAGAAAGTGGTCGTTAGCTGCCTTTATGAACAGCTGCAGACCATACAGCGTAGGTACACTCACAGTGCTGTTAGGGAGGGAGTTCAAGGATTTTTACCGAGCAGTGTCAAGCTTGAGTTTTGTGGGAGTTGCAGCCATCCAGACAAGGGGGGAGTATTCCATCATGCTCCTGACATGCACCTTGTAGTTACTGGAGAGAGCTGGGGGGTAAGGAGTTGAGTTATTCACCTCAGGATTCCTCGCCTCTGACCTGCACTTGTAGCCACAGTGTTTATATGGCTGGTCCAGTTCTTTTTCTCATCAACAGTAACCCCCAGGATGTTGATGGTGGCGGTTTTCAAGAATCGAATACCATTGAACTTCCCGGCGCAATGGTAAGATACTTTCTTGGTGGAAATAGTCATTACAACAGTTGTGTGGTGCGAATGTTATTTGCAACTTGTCAACCAGAGCCTGGGTATTGTCCAGTTCTTACTGCATTTGGACATGGGCTGCTTCAGTACCTGAGGAGTTGCGAATGGTGCTGAACATTGTGCAATCATCAGCGAACATCCCCACTTCTGACCTTATGGTGGAAGGAAGTTCATTGATGAAGCAGCTAACAATGGTTGGGTCAAGCACACTATCCTTAGGTACACCTGCAGAGATGCCCTGGAGCTGAGGTAACTAGCCTCCCACTGCCAGAACCTACTTCCTTTGTGCTCGGTATGACTCCAACAAGCGGGGAGTTTTCCCCCTGACCCCCATTGACACCTGTTTTGTTAGTGCGTTTTGCGAGGCCGGTCCGAATTAATCCTGTAAAACAGATTAAATCAGACACTTCCAGGATGACAGATAACATTTAAATCATCATTTTCATGCCACTGAGGACAAACTAACTCTTCTGTAGCTCTCAGTTTCTCTATCTCTCCCTTGTTAAATGTTGCAGTTACATTTGCTGCGTCCCAGTCAGAAATTTTAATCTCGAACACCACTACCTTCCCCCATCTCTCCTTACATCGTTTTATTTGCCCTGAAACCATGTCCTTACTGCCTGAATCAGGCACGGAGAATGTTTAATCATTAATGTCCAGCTCTTCTCCATTCTCTTCCTGACAGTTAATTTACTGGGAATTGTGATCCTGTACCGGGGAAAGTGCGGCCTCTCCACCTGCACCACTCGCTACCTGGTGGCCATGGCAACGGCTGATCTACTGGTCATTATCACCGACCCCATACTGAACGAGATCAATGGTTATTATTTCCCAATCTGTTTCCTGGACCTCACCTCAGTGTGTCGTGTTCGACTTTCCCTGCTCGTTGCAGCCACGGACCTATCTGTCTGGTTCACCGTCACTTTCTCCTTTGATCGATTTGTGGCCATTCGTTGCCAGAAGCTGAAAACAAAATATTGCACCGGGAAAACTGCGGCTGTGGTTCTTGCGACAACCGGCATCCTGCTCTGTTTAAAAAACATCCCCTGGTACTTCACATATGAAACTATCAAGATAATCGACAACGTGCCGCGGTTCTGTGAAACAAAGCCAAGCTTTTTTTATGAACCCGGATGGGTTGGATATTCCTGGTTTGATAAAGTTTTAAATCCATTGCTCCCATTTGGATTAATTCTGCTGATCAACGCTCTGACAGTCAGACACATTTTAGTGACCAGTCGAGTCCGGAAGGGACTGAGGGCTCAGAGTAAGGGAGAGAATCGCAGTGACCCAGAGATGGAGAGCAGGAGGAAGTCTATGATTTTACTCTTCACCATATCCGGCATCTTCATCCTCCTGTGGTCGGTGTATGTTATAAATTTCTTCCATAATGAGCTGAAATATTCAATTTACCTCAGCAACCCTGAATACATGTTACAACAAGTCGGGTTTATGTTGCGGAGTTTAAATTGCTGCACAAACACGTTTATTTAGGGCGTGACTCAGTCCAAGTTCAGAGAGCAGATCAAGAACGCGGTGAAATATCCGGTTACATCAATTATTCAATTAATGAAACAAAAACCCTGACTGTCAGGCATCGAGCTAATCAGAGACCTGCGCTCGCTGATGGGCAGAAGCTTCGGCCAGTGAGAGAGCTCTGCATGCTGACTGACGGTTCTCAGACAATCAGGGGGCTCCGACGCTTCCTGCAGCAATCGGTCAATCAGCTCCACAACTGCCAATGGACCAATTGGCCAACTTCATGTTTTCAACCATAGGCGCCTCAGCCATTCAGGGAGCACAGGTTACCTGCCGGCTGACAGACAGTCGCTTCATCCAATCAGAGAGCTGCATACTTTTGGCCCACAGTCACATGTGCCAGACCTGATATTCTTCCTGTGTGCCGACAGTCGCCGTAACCAATCATGGAGCGATAACTGCTGATGGACAGACAGTTCAGCCAAACAGTTCATTTCACCTGTTGCCTGGCAACAGCTTCATTCAATCACGTTTGTGCAACCAGTGATTCACAGATAGCTCAGCCAAACAGTGAGGTTCATCTGTGACCACAAGGGTATTAGCCCATCATGGATGTGAATGCGATCACAGACAGGCGCATCAGCCAATCAGTGAGCTCCTATAGCTGAATGACCGCACGTCAACCAATCAGACATCTCAAGCCAGCTAGCATGGAGTTTGGCCCAATCATGTTGAAAATTACTGCAGTGCAACTATATTTCCCTGATTGTAATTAAAGCTGGAACGGAACGACAGAAATAAAGAGAGTGAAATAAGAGGGAAGCAGGACATTTAATCACACAATCAGGGAACTATTGCCAAGCAGAAGGTGGCCATTTGGCCCATCGTTTCTGCACCGACTCTCCGAATGAGCAACTCAGCTATATCTATTCTCCCGACTTCTCCCAATAAACCTGCACTTTCTTGATTTTCAGGTAAAAGTCTAATTCCGTAATGAATGCTTCATTTCAACCTGCCTCCACCACATAGCGTGCAATATTTGACTGACAGGTCCAAAAAACAATGGAGAGTCCCGAAAGTGTGATGGAAAGGGCCATGCCCGATTGGAGCATTCAGTGTCAGAGCGACAGCTAAAATATCCAATCGGAGAAATGCAACAACCCTCGAATTTCCTGGAGTAACACGACCAATAGCCGAGCGCTTGCTCAGCTGAGCAAAGCCTATCCCTGCCCACTTTGTGATTGACAGCAGCATAAGACAATGGCTGAGTTGATTGCAAATCATTGACGAATAGAAATCCGTCCCTATTCTTCGATTTACAAAGCGTCACCGCCTATCCACCGTCATGACGATCGATCCGGGCGGGGCGGGCAACGATCCTGAAAGCGCGGAGGTGCTGAAAATTACTGCAGTGCAACTATATTTCCCTGATTGTAATTAAAGCTGGAACGGAACGACAGAAATAAAGAGAGTGAAATAAGAGGGAAGCAGGACATTTAATCACACAATCAGGGAACTGTTACCAAGCAGAAGGTGGCCATTTGGCCCATCGTTTCTGCACCGACTCTCCGAATGAGCAACTTGGCTATATCTATTCTCCCGACTTCTCCCAATAAACCTGCACTTTCTTGATTTTCAGGTAAAAGTCTAATTCCGTAATGAATGCTTCATTTCAACCTGCCTCCACCACACTCTCAATCACAATGTTACAGATCCTAAAAACTTGCCACATGAAAACAGTATAATTAATGTCATCATTGCTTCTTTCCCTAAGTACTTTAATACTGAGCACCGTCACCCTGAGAGCTTTCACAAAAAGGAACCGTTTCCCCTTATTAATCTAGTTCAATCATGATTCTAAATACCACTATCAAATCTCCTCTCAACCGTCTCTTCTGCAAGGAAAACAATCTTAACTTTGAGTCATAGATGTCTACAGAACAGAAAAAGACCCTTCAGCAAATCGAGTCTGTGATGTTCAAAGAAGTGCCTAACTACTTTAACCCCTTTTCCCAATTGCACATCCAAACACTTTCTAAATGTGCCTCTAACACCCTTTCAGGCAGTAGACAAGCACAACAACCCTCATGTCCAGTTATAGTCCCGTTTGCCACTAATCAGCCAATCTGACCAGCACATCTCTATCCTCATTTAATCTAAGGCTATCCTCCACATTATTTACCACCTCATCACTTTAGCTGGCATCCGTGAACTTACTAATCATCCCTCCCACATTCAATTCCATATTGTTTATATATACCACAAACAGCAAGGAACCAAGCACCAATCTCTGCAATTTCTCCAAACACAGCCCTGGAAGCATTCTCGCGAATAGTATCTTTAATCTATACAGTAGCTTCCAATTCCTTGCCCAGAACTAGAGGTAATATCTCAACTGGAGCATGAACTAGTGATTCATACAAGTGGAACATAACCTCTTTGCACCTGTACTGTATTTTCCAATAAAGGCAGCCTTGCTTTAGTTACTGATTTCTCAAACTACCCTGCCACCTTCAATGACATGTCCCTCTGCTCATGCCCTCTTCAGGGTTTATCCTTTATTTTATGCTGTCTCTACTAATGTTCTTGCTCCCAAAATAAATCATTTCTCTTCTCTCTGCTTTGAATTTCATCGACCCCCTGGCTATCAATTCCAATAACTTGTCCATGCCCTTTTGAAATACTATACTATCCTCCTCAGAGTTCATAAATCTTCTGATTTAGTTGCTTATCAGTTCCAATGCCGAAATACATTTATTTTCTCCCCATGTAATGTTTTCAAGACCAATTCAACAATTAGCTTTAACTTTATATCCTGTATATTAGATGTCATGAAAAATTCACGATTTATTGTAAATTTACCCGCCATGTGTTGGCTGTCAAGTTAATGCTCACAAGTCAGATCGAACGTTACACCCTGTGTATCAGTTATCATGTCCAATAAAACAAACACGTACAATTTTATTCCACTGCATTGGGTATCAATCCCAACTTTGCAACTACATGTCAATTTATACAGGAGTGTATCATTATCGTAATTATTTAGATTATATCTGTTTGTGAGTGTGAGCGGGTGTTTGAGCGTGGGGTCATGACAGACCCAAGCCGAGGGACTTTTCTGAAGGCGAGGTTGTCTGTCTGTGTTCGTGAGTGTATTTGACTGTGTCAGCAAATGTGTCTGTTTATGTTTCTGTCCGTCGGTGTGCGTAAGAATGTGTGTGAGAATGTGTATGAGTGTGTGCTTGTGTGCGTGTATGTGGGTTTGTCTTTGGCTATGGGAGTGTGTCTGAGTGTCTGTCCATCTAGGTGTATGTACATGCGTGGGTGCGTTTGTGAGTGTGTTGTGTATTTGAGTGTCTGGTCATCTGTGTGTGTGTGTGTCCCTCTGCACGTCTGTTTTATTGTGTATGTGTGTGTGCATTTCTGTGCGTGCCTCCGGGAGTGCACACATCTATTTATGTTTCTGTCCGTCTGTAATTTTGTGTACGTTTATTTGCATGCCTGTGTGTGTGAGAGAGTGTGTACGTGTCTGTCTATCCATTTGTGTTTGTGTACGTATGTGTTTTGTGTGTGTGTGTCCGTGTGTGCATGTATGCTGTTTATTTCTGTGGCAGGTGAGCATGACATCGTCCTACCGAGGGAGATTGCTGAATGTGCGTCTGTTTATGTGTATGTGCCTGTGCCTGTCTGTCTCTTCGTCAACCTGTGTGTATTTGTGTGTGCACATATGTTTGTATGTGCATGTGTGTAAGAGACAGATGGGGAGAGAGAGAACTTGTATGTGTTTGGGAGTGTGCGCAGTTGTGTGTGTGTGTGTGTGTGTGTGTGTGTGTGTGTGTGTGTGTGTGTGTGAGAGAGAGAGAGAGAGAGGGAGAGAGATTGTTCTTCCAGTGCACATTATCTTTTTTATTTAGGAAATTCCTTGTTATTGTTTTGCACTGCCGTCAATCTGATCTTTGTGCTAAAAAGTACAAGGCAGTGCTTAATTTTAAATGAGAAATATATAGGTAACCAGGTTGTAAGGGTATTTTAAAAATTCTGAGGAAGGCATGCAGTATCGAAAGAGACTGAAATTAATACACTTAATGTCAAAGTGGAAGAGTCATGTACAAAAAACAAAATTGCTGGAAAAATTCAACAGCATCTGTGAAGAGTCATACAGGGTTAACGTATCGAGTCCTGAAGAAGAGTAATACGGAGTCGATTCGCTAACTCTGTCTTTCTCTCCACAGATGCTGTCAGGCATGCAGAGTTTTACAAGCCCCCCCCCCCCACCGGCCTTCACCGTGTCTTAAACCTCTTAAGTGCCTCAACTTTCCCAGCTCTGGTCTAAGATCAATGACCTTAAAAGTAAAGTCAATAAGTTTTGAACAGAAATACAAGGAAATATTCAGGTCTTCAACAGACAAAGAGGTGCCTTATACATGTCAATTACAGGACTGAATTAAGACATGCCGAGACCCTTAAGTATGTCAAGCTTAAAATGGCCCATTTTATAAAAGGTTTCCCTGATAATTCTCACAGGAAGTGGACTGCAAATTGTATCTTTGCAAATATGCAAAGGTAAAGGCACAAAGAACACATTTGAATGGAACTAAAATAGGTCTCACAAAATATCTGTTTGCATTAGCTAATTTCAAATTAATATACGTTCACGATTTCTTAATTAGTAAAAATGAAAAAAAAATGACAAAACAAACAGAAAAGCTGTGAGGCAAATCTGCAGCTTATTAAGAAGAAGCAGTAATACAAACTGCAGCAAAATCATCAAAGATATCTGCAAATAATAAGCTATAAAATGGATCACTTTGGATGGAGATAATGCTTGGGGAAGATCACTATTCTTGTCGCAATCTTTAGTCAAATTCTTGGAACACAGTCCTGTAGAACTGAACAGAATTTCTCAAGTATGTGATTGTGAATGTGTGCCACTCTTACAAAGGCTTATTCCGTTCAAAGCTTCTAAACACATTAAACTCTTGAATTCCCAAAAATAAGTATCCAAAAATGTAGATATTGATCTTGTCCAAAAGAGAGAAGGAATCCGTGTGTGACTCGATCAGAAGCACAACTGTTGCTGCTGTCCAGCTGGGACCAGCAGGCTGCTCGTTCTTATACACGTAGTTTGCAAGTTAAACCTTCAACATGGGACATACTTAAGCCACAGGGAATAAGTATGTGGATAGCAGCAAGTGCAACTGAATGGAATCCTTCATTTTGCCTCAATTCAATATGTAACGTTGGTTATTTACAGCATTTTAAAATTAATCAGTGTTACACCTGCACAAATACATGAACTCATAATGACTAGTAAATTTGTAACGCTATAGATATGAATGTATTCGCATATTAGAATTTAAAATCCATAATTGTAGTGTAACCTGCAAGTTTCAAATGATTATGTTCAATTATCGCCCTCCCAGCCCTCAACAGTCGGCCCCCTGCGCTTGAAATCATGAAATTGCGCCGGCCCAGAACATGCACAGAACAACTTTTCAGGACTTGACAGGATGGAACCCTGGAACAGATCATGGGCACTGGGGATGATTGAGAACTTTGTGTATGGTGGTCTCTTCGGCACCACGTGGTATTGATTATCTCAACCATCGCTGCAATGGACTCTCCAGCAGTTGTCGCATTGCTCATGTTAACACTCCAGCAGTAGTTACATCACTCAGGTGGTCGCTCCAGCAGCAGTTAAATCACTCGGATGGTCACTCCAGCAATAGTTACATCACCCGAGTGGACTCTCCAGCAGTAGTCACATCACACGTGTTGGCTCTCCGGCATCATCCACATCGCTCGGACGGTCTCTCCAGCACCATTCACATCATTGAGGTGGTCTGTCCAGCAGCAGTCACACCGCTTGCGTGGTCTCTCCAGCAGTCGTCACGTCGCTGAAGTGAACTCTCCAGCGATATTCAACTGTAGGGGACCCCCAGCATGTCATTATGCTAAAGCAAAGCTTAGCAATCGAGGCATGTGTGAAGGGCAAACGACAAGCACCCAGAGAATGCTTCTTGCAGAAGGCTCACAAGCAATCTGGCAACAACCAATGCCTCCCTTTGTGCACAAACTTCTGGGGGGCATAGGCCCAATCTGGGCTGCCCCCCTGAATATATGGATTGTGGTCATTATTAAAGAATAAGAAAAGCAATAACAATACTCAAGCCTGGCGTGGAAAATCCCGGTGGCTCTCAAACCCACACAAAGTCAAAAACGATACACACAGGCACACACACAATAATATGCAGCCATACATATTCACTTGATCTCACACTATTAAACTGCCATATACTCTTCTCAAACAAATGCACTATCTCGCCAGCACACAACCTCACTCACAGGCACCCACTCACTGATATATTATCACTCACGCATTCACATCCCAAGCTCACTCGATCTGACACTGTCAAAAATTCACTCATTCTCTCTCACACAAACATACATACACATAATCAAAGACTGAAGTACACTCATTCTTATCCACACACATTCACACTAACACGCACATTTTCATTCACACATTTTCACGAATTAACATGCTCACTCAATCTCTAGCTGCCCATATTGCCCTCTCTCTCTCTCTCACACGCACAAACACACACACACACCCAGACAGACACTCGCAGACGCTCTGTAAAGCACATTCTTTCTCTCACACACACAAAAATTCACTCACTCCCTCCCACACCCTCCCATAATCAAATACCCATTCAATATCACACAGTCACAATGCCACACATTCTCTGTCTCCCTGACACGCACCCACTTTCACTCACAGTCTCAGATTCACATGCACGCAGACACACACCAACATGCACACACACACAGATTCTGTCAGGCAATGACTATAGCATACAGTCAATATCTCATACACATTGACACTCTCACTCTCTATCTCTCACAAACAGACACACAAACAGAATCACCTAATTATTCACACACACTCACAAAACGCTCTCAGCTCTCACACTTATACACAGTCACATATCACACTCACTCACAAACTCTCACAGAGAAGTTCTCATGTACATCAACAGGCAAACCCAAACACACATTCAGACACACTCCACTTCTATAACACTCTCACCCCCACGCACATTGAGACATTTCTCAACCACTCTGAATGTCACACAACCTGCCCCTCACCATACACACACAAACTCTCACAGACACGCACTCTCTCACAGCATTACAAACTCACTTTTGCAATCTCACAATGACACAATCTTCCGCACACACCATCAACACATTCATACACCCACAAGCACACACACACACACACAGGTCCTGAATCACAAATACACAAAATCATAGCCTCACTGACTCACACGCTCTCCCTCACACATACCGCCTCAATGCTCTCCTTCACACACTGTCCACCAAACACACACTCACATGTTCTAACACAAACACTAATATATTCGCACCGCACCATCAAGCACGAAATGCAGACTTGCACAATCTCACCCTGTGTGTGTTTATGTATGTGAATGTGTGCGTGAGTATGTGTGTTTTCTGTGGGTGCATTTTTTTTGTTTGAGTATTTTGTGTATGATAATACCGCGAGTGTGTGGGGCTGAGTCTGTTTGTGTGTGTGTATGTGTGAGGGAGAGTGCTTTAAGGTGCAAATTCAACCATGATCTTATCAGATGCCAGACAGGTTCCAATGACAGAATGGCCTCCACATTGTGCCAATGACTTAATTCATTACTCACCTTCAGGATAAACGTATGCCGTGATTATTGTTAGAACAATGACGGGCCTTGTTCCCACAATACACCGCGGAAGGGAAGGCCCTCTATCAGAGACACTGCACCCTGGGAGAGTGAACAGACCGCACATGCGCAGCACTATTGCCCGCTTGCAGGCTACTGCTTTTCATTTATCATTTCGTTATTATTATTACTATTTACCACCTCGACGGGTCAGAGCTCCAGTTCGTTCTCCATTCCGAAGCGTAGCTTCTCCCCTTCTCTTTGTCAAATTAAAATAAATGACTACAATTAAACACAGACCACACAAGATCCTGCCTGCAGACCTGCGGCCGGATTTCTACAAAGAGCAGTGGTGGGTACAGGGGGTAAGCAAGAGTGAACTCTGGGAGGACCAGGCAAAAGTTAGAGCGGCCCCAAGCGGATAGGAGGTGAAATGGCAGCAAGCGCTGCCTCTTTCCAAAGCCCAGAAGTTTGCAGAGGCACTGGGAATATCTTCAAATATGTTATTCAGCTTCTAAATTCACCATGAAAAAGAACTATTCACTCTGCACAGCAATTTTACTCTCCAATCCGCACGTCATATCCGGCCTGATCACATCAATTGTTGGTTGAGATAGTACAAATCATTTTCTGTTGAATGATTTGAGATTGCAAAAGGGGTTAAGAACATTAAAAACAGGGATAGGGGAAGGATACTAGCGCCCTCGAAACTACCCTGCTATTTAGAAGACCAGCGCTGATCAGATAGTGAAATTAACTCCAACCCTTTACTAGACTTCTCTGTCCGTCTCCCGAATGCCCTCTGCTCCCTTGTCGATGAAAACTCTGCCGAAATTAGCTTTGAATATAATCAATGATCCAGCTTCCACTACTCACTGGTGGAGGGAAGTAACGAGTCTCTGAGAGAAGGAATTCTTCCTCATCCGCGTCTTAAATGGCGGACTCATATTCTTAAATTGTGCCACTAGTACTGATTCCGGCACAAAGGGCAACACCCTCTCAGCAGCCACCTGTTCAATGCCTCTCTGAATCTTGACTGTTACAAGGCGACTCTGAACTCCAATAGGTACCAGCTCATCCGTTGAAAATTTCCACATGAGACAATGCCATCATCCCTGGGTTCAGCATCTCTGAATTGCCTGCAGTGGAATTATTACTCTCGTTATTTAAGGAGGCCAAAGTGAGGGGAAATGTTTTCACGAGAATAGATTCAATGATGAGATTCCTCAATTTCGTGGACAGATTGAAGAAGCTTGTGTTTTGCTTGAAGAGAAGCTTGCGATATTATGTAGATGTGTTCAGAGTCACGGTCGATCGATGACAAGTAGATAGTTATTCTTTACGTTGATAGAAGGTCCGAGAATCACATGACATTGTGTTAATTTGTTTGGCAAAAGAAGCAAATGTGACATGAGGAAAATCCCTTTAACACAGTGAGAAGATGGGGTCTCGAATGCTCTGTTTGAGAAAGAGATGTAGCAAAGTTTAATCGTGGTTTCCGGGAGGAAATTGGACGGGATTCTGAAGGGAAAATAATTAGTGGGTGTGAGGGAAAGGGTGGAGGAGTTGGAGCAGTGAGATTGCTCCTGCAGCATACTTTCACTGGCTGGATGTGCTGAATGGCCAACTTATGTACTAAAAACGTTCCATGATTCACACATAGATTCGGGTATCAGTTACGCTGACTGCTCCGTGGAACCCCTTGTTTAAGTCTGATTTCTGCTGGAACACACCCGAGCTCAATTTATGGGCAAATGATAGATGGCGGAATTTGTACCGCTCATGGGGTGTGTTGAATGATGTCAGGTTTGAAGATTTATCATCAAGCTTCACGTTCCAGTCGCCATATCTGATAAGGAGCTGCCGAAAGCTTTGGCACCCGCCAGATCCGGCATGGTCTCTTGCACTGTTGGAATAATATACTGAGTCCTCTTTATTGTTTGATTTAGGTCTTTGGGACTCAGACAAATACTTAGTCGCCCATTTGCCTTCTCTCACGGCAATGGAATTTACCAGTCTCAAGGCTCCATGACTTGGGTAATTATTTTCTTCTCTCTGTCTCTTGGAGCTAAATTTCAAGCTTCCTTTCAGCTCTGTTGGTAATTTACATGGGGAATGAATCAATTATATTCTCTGGATCAATCATCTTGTGATAATCAAAATATTCAGTGCATTCACATATCTTATCTAAACACTCTGGGTCCAATTGGACCAGATCTTTCTTTCTTCTGCTTGGAGGACGCTTTTCAACGAATGTATTATTTTCAATCCTCAGTGACGCCTCATTCATCTCCTGATTTGCTACGTTCAGATGCAGCTTTTCACCATAGCTCAACCCCAGGATAACAGCACCATCTGCCCATCTGCTTCAGTGACAGAAAATTCAGCTAACGACATTTCCTTTGGGTCATTTTGACTTGGCTCGTCCCCAGCTATCGAATATCAGTTCCACCTTCGACCATCAGCATATGTTTCCTGGGTTTCAATGCATCTTTCTTCTGGTAAACAATACATTTCAAAATTTCAGAAAATGTCTTCTGGTTTTAGTCTGAACAATTTGAGATTTGTTTCTGCTCTGGCATTAAGCTTTGGATTAATGTTTGTGAGCGTATTTCCCAACTTTTCCAGATCTGAATACTTGTGTAAATTACGTTTGTGTAGGACAAGTCACGTCTACACATTTCATACAACTGTCTATTTCCGATTTCTTATGTATCCTCATTCTCGTCCCCATTTCCTACGGAATGGGCGTTTTGATTTCTTCTCCTTCTCATTCGCTCTGTTCCTCTGCCTCTGATAATTTGTTGACCCTCTTCTTTCTTAGCCCTGTGCATCTTTTCCCAGTGATTGTTCTTTTCTACAAGCTTTGCTATTTGAGATAAATGTGCTGCATTTCCTTTTGTTGGTGAACAAATGTGAACGTCTGACCTCTCACACACTTATTTATCTCTCTTTCTCTCCCTGACGTGCACCCATTAGTCACTGATTCACTGCATCCAACCCGTTTTCCTCGAATTATATGAAGTTTGCCATTTAGGCTGGGAGGAGCGTCATCTCACTCTTTCTGGCTTCATGAACAGGGGTGCCTCAATAGCCTGCGATATTGAGAGCTGATCTTTTCTAATTAAAGCTGTAAATTGCAGCTGAGTTTCTGAAAAAAATCCTTTCCTCGGTTTTCACTTCCACCCTCACTCATTTCCCATCCATTGAAAACAGCCAATTGTTTACCCTCATATCAACACAAGGCCATACCTGATCTCCTCTCGTTTTTAGTACTTTTTAACAAACTACAGAATGTTGACTTTCCCTGATGCTTGAGCTCCTGGAGCACCCCCCACAGCATTTTCAGCCTCCCAATTGATCATAACTTGGAGCTCTGCGTTAAATGCTGCAGGGACCACCATATTTTTGATCGAATCACAATATTTTTGGGCATCAATTCACGGTTATTATCAAAGTATGGTTCAGCATTTGCATCATTTCAAATGTTTAAGTTCTATCCGCAGCACCTGCTGCTACCATGTTGTGCTGCTGTTCCTAGCGTCCCAAAATAAATCACACTTTTGGCCACACATTCTGAAGATTGCATTATGTATATTTTTGACATTGCCTCACGTCTGTCAGAATGGCACACTGTGTGTCTGATACAGAGGTTATAATGCAGCAGTGATTGACGTAGCATCATAGATATATGCTAATGGAAGAATACAGATTCCAAAAATCAATTCATTTTCGTATGATACAGCATTGTTTATTTTCATAAGAATGAGTTTGACATTCAGATGGAAATTTTTAAGGCACTTTCTTTCTCTGCTTTGGGTAAATGAATTTCAATATCCCAGCAAGTCCTTGTGTTATACCAAGTAGAGGACCACATTTCGCCACTTATAAATGGCCATCATGGGCAGGTCATTTAAAAAATGAACACACGATTTGACTCTAATGCTGAGTCCAATATTGGTTTCAACTCATCACCAGAGCAATGTAGTAATTGGATATTACCTTTCAATTTCATCAGGAGAAGAAGCTGCTGGAGAACATGTATCACATTATCGAGACTGAAACAGCAGAGCTGCTGCTAACTCCTCTTCCACTGTGAGCAATGAACTGCTTGTCAGCATCTTGTCCGTCTAACCCCATATTTAAATAAAGCTGACAAATGTATTTCTTTGAATGCTGCCTGTGGTGTTCCTTTTCAGATTCCTTTCTGTGGATCGCAGCTGGGACGAGTCTAGAAGACCTGTTAACCCAAAAAAACAGAAAACTCTTTACACTGAAGGCATGAAAGCTCGTTGTGGTGAGGATTACCAGACCAATTATAATAAATCTGTAGGGAGGTGAATACTATCAGGGAGGTGTTATGGAAGTGAGAGAGCGGCAGGCACGACCTTTGAGCCACTGGGATTCAACTTTTAGACGCGAGAATTATAGCTGGCCCGACAGTCTCTAACTCCGTAACTCGCCATCCACAATGTGCTGATTCCAACCTACTATACAGCAGAGGAAAAGGGACGGCTCACACTTCCCACTAAAGGTGCAGGCATCTTGTGAAGGATTGAGCCGAGGAGCACAAAATGAGCAGGGATTAATTATGATCGAAAAGGTCCGAGGACTGACGAAGACCAACTGCTCTGTCCTCCCTCAAAGATGCTTAGAGTTCACACAACTCAAATCCAAAACAGATGACTCAGGACCTTAAAATCTGTAAGGCACTGGTTAGCCAACAGCTGCTCTTATCATGAAAAGTGTCATTGAGAGAAGTGGCGCTGAGCTGGAATTTTTTGCCGACTCTGGTTAGGTCACACTGCCTGGTTTGAAGTTACTGATATCTAGTCCCATGCTATCAATATACCGACCATGTTTGTCAACGCCATCCAGCATCGCCTGATTGTTTATTTACACAGTTTACTAAATGTCTACCAGTTTTTGTGGGCTCCATTTGCCACCTGTTTATACGGTCAGCAACTTCTGTGGGTCAACATTGTATCCCTGCACTGTCAGTCATGGTCATGACGACATTGATCATTTACCTTTGGCGGTCTGAGAGGTTAATGTAAGCAATAATCTCCATCCCCACTTCCCTGATGTTTTATGGGGTGGAGAGGCCGATGCTAAACGAGGAGCAGACAAGTAGAAAACTGGCCCAATGTGACAAAGTTGCAAACGCCTCAATTACCGTGCTAGCTCGGTTGTAGAGTTTGAGGTTGGGAACATGGAAGTTCCTACCAAGCAGGTGCAGGGAACATATTGTTTTAACCGGATCTGAAGATGGAGCTGCAGAGAAGGCAAAAAAGGGCACCAGAGAAACGCACGGAGGGATTAGAGCCGTGTGAGTTGCAGTCTTTGGGATGGGCTCAATAATATCAAGGAGACTTTGTTACATAGGAGACAAGATGGATTCTCTGTCCAAGGGTGTGGGTGTCTTGGCCTGAGAAAGAACCTAAAGTGAGTAAGAAACACCTGCAGGAGAGGAACCCACCGTGCTCTGCAATTACAATCCTGGGAAATGATGGAACACTAAACACCAGGCACTGACACGGAGGAACTCACGGAAGGCAGTAATTTCCCAACTGGAGTCATCAAATAATTCAACTCTAGGAAAAGGGAGAGCAAATCTGAAAATGGTAGGAGTGGACTCCTCTGCCCCTTCATCCCATCACCTACCACTGCCCTACTCTCAGTCATAGTGAGAAAGAACCTCATCAACACTACTTGACTTGTGCAAGAACAGGGGCCCATTGGCAGCCACACCCCATTGTCCCCATTTAAAGAATTCTATTCACCAACCGCACGCTAATAGGCAAAGTGCCTTTCAGATGATCTCAAAAGATTATCAAAGTCTCGGTTGGAGGCTGAGATGTGCCTATGGATCGCGGTACCTCCTGGTGCAGCAATGAAGGAATACAGGAATGCAGCCCCAGATTGCATGTCGCACGTTAAGCCAGGAGAGGCTGCTTGCTTTGTGCTGATAGTGTATGGGTGGCAGTAAACATGAGAGCAGCTAAAGACAGGCGTCACAATTCTGATGCAGTGGAGGAGGAACATCCTCCAATAAATGACTGGGACTTGCCATGGTGAATCATGACATCTCCACGACTGGAGAAGTGGGATTGTGTGAAGTAGGACAGCTTTCTGAAGTGGGCCAGGCTGAACCACGGCAAGATGGCATTTCATGCACTCGTAGGGCAGAAGGTGATGGAATCTCCAGTGGCAAGCCTGCCTGTGTCCAACATCAAAGTGGCTCTCCCATGTAAAGCAGAGGAAGCGGGTCTTTGTGACGGTACTGGCGAGTTAGGACTTTCTGTGGGTGAGGCCTCCCCCAATCCTCCAGCCGAAATGTAGTTCAAATGGAGGAAGATAATTCACTGCTCAGCAACTCGGAAGCACTCACAGTACAAACTGAATTCCCAACTGGAACCCGTGTAAGAAATATATCTGCAGGAAAAGGGCTGAAAATGATGAAAATGGTGGAAGTCGAACCCACCTCCCTCAGGCACAGGAAGAAAGAATTGCATCAACACTACTTTGGCACAATTATTGTCAAAGTGGAGAGTAAGCAACCACTCTAGAATAAATCCCCTAGCTCAAGAGAAATGTGGGGAATCCCATTCACCCACTGCACTTTCAAACACAAGTTGCATTCCAGGTGGCATCAAATGATTGTCAGTGCCTCGGAAATATAGCAGATGAGGCAGTAACGTTCCCGAAGACCTGGGCACATCTTAGTGGGGGAGTGAAATAACAAGACCACGGAATGTGTGGCACAGGTAAAGCCAGATTCGGCCGCTTCGTTGGTGCTGATGGGCGGCCGGAGTTGGGGCGGGGCTTCATATGGCTGCTGCCAATCTGGTAGCTTCCAATGTTGGGCATCGACATTCTGAAGCCTCCTATCTTGGCGCTAATAGCCCAGGACAGTAATGGCTACTAAATCCATTCGATCCAGAATTAACCACATCATATTGAAAACATTTCAATTTGCAATCCTGTTGCTGTTGCCCACACAGCGACCTGCCATTGGCTGGCTGTATTTGCCTGGATAGCAGAGCTTTGTTGGAAGGCCATCCTGTGACAAATGATTCAATCTCCCCTGGATTTCCTGTGTAGCTGCTGAGCTTGTAAATCCAAATAACCTTTAACCAACGAGGCAATGAGCTTCAGGATCTGAGACTCTGACATATTTGGTATACTGAGGTTTCAACTGGAGTGTGTTCCCTACCAGTGTATGGAACATCGTGTTTAACATTGTGTGATCAATTTGACCTCATACACCACAGCAGCATGTGTGTCCTGTTTTATTCCATACACCAGTCCTTCAGACAAGTTCATCAGGGACTTATGAAAAGCCGTGGCCAAGGGACAGTGACTGTGCAGTCAGTACCTGGTTGGAAAATACACTGACCCATCCAGAAGAAGTATTTACCCACACTATCCCTGGCAAAGAATTGCATGAGGATATCATTAAACCCGATTTGGCAGACCTGTTCATTACATTTACCCAGCTAATATTCAGCACGAATTGTTTCTCACAATACCATTCTGAATCGCTCCCTGCTTTATGGTTCTGCTGCTGATGCTGAATCACAGCCAGCAGTGGAGTTTGAAATGCTTCCACGTCAAGATTGTGTGGGAACTTTACATAAACACTGTGGCTGCTGTTGAATCAGCCAACTGTCATTACTGGTAGACGTTATAATTGTGTTATGTTCTCAGCTTCCTATCCTAATTTAAGGCCAAAAAATTGCCCTGCAAAGGGGGGTGGCGTGAAGTTGTACTGAACTCTTTCAGGGGACAGGGCATTGTGATCTGGTTGACATGGATATCTGGAGCCCAGGTTCAATCTACTGAAATTCAGGGGTGAGCATTAACATATTGACACAAAGGAAGGTTTAACACTTGCTTTGGTGCGTACAGACTTCAAAAATCTCATTGGTAATCAGACCGGAATTTTCAGCGAGATAGGACAAACAACAGGTGCTGCTATAATAAGCAAAAGAAAATGATTGGTTTTGAGATACTGACTAAGCATAGAGCTCATCAGAAAATAACCCATATTTTAAGAAACAAGGATTGGGATGAGTGAAAGACCATGGAATCACTAGAGAAAATCTTGCAAATGGAAGGCCATTCTATTATTCCCAAAGGCTGGAATAACAGGGACTTTGTTTCACATCGGAGAAGGAGGGATAAGCATTTCTGTTAGAGCCGAAAACCACTAGACGTTAAAATCAGGATTATATGATTACGGAGAGTGAGGTACAATGTATAAATTCAGAGTGGGTATTTAATTTTAGTTATGTAGTTAAAGTGGGGCACATTCTATGTAATTCAATGTATTAGTTACCTGCTGAGGAATGTTTAGTCCAGGCTGATTTTAGTGAGCTTTGTACAGCAAAAGTCTGAAAATGTGAAATCTTATTGTGCATATTATTGCAAAGGTCACGTGGGCTTCATATCTCTCTCTAACTGTTAGCATGCACTCTGGGGATTGTAAGAAATCACACAGAGAAGTAATTAAACAAATGGAGAGAAATGGAGAATGATGAGGATTGACAAATCCACCAATGCGCAGTTCTGCTGGCCAGGGCAATAACAGGACATGCAGCCGACTGCCTTCTCTTTAATGTTCAAGAAGTGACTTATCAGATCCTTAAGAGCTCAAGACGATCAGACAGTCACTATTTTCTCCTTCTTTCCTGGAATGTTGAGAGCTCCGCTGTTTTAAGCGATGCAGTTCATAGGCATTGTGATGAAAGTTTAGTGATGGATTTGCTGAACACCTGTCCTGTTACCCAGTTGTTGTGTCAGGGCCCTGGAAGGCCTTTGCTGTGGAAAGGTGGACTGGAGAGTGACAGGCACACTGATTGTTCCACTGGAGAATGGACAGAACTCAGGTGTAATGACACTTGTGGTATTATCCTGCCTGCATATCTCGCCAGTTAGTTTTAGATTCCCCGACATGATGAGCTCCTATGCCATGGACGGCTAGTTTTACAATAATAAGCATTGGCAGCTCTGGGATCGCACAGCAGAATTTTCAAACTTACTCCTCGAAAAGCCTGAATATTTCCAAGTCGCCTGATGTGTCACCTGTTGACAAAATTGCAGATTCAACTGCTCCTGTCCAGACCCAGAATGAACCTGAAATCCCAAAGATAGGAACCTCTTGCACCTCCTCCTCCTTTTAAAAGCAATTCATTCTTCTCGTAAAATGATCTATAAATAAAGAGTTGATGCATATAAACTGGCTGTTATACTGCAAATGTCTATTGCATGCACTGTAAAACATGTATTGCCTGGTTATGTACATGTTAGTGGACACAACACTGGCTGGACCAGAGAATCTGACACATGCTGAGCCAGGGGATCAGCCACTGACTGTGTCAGGGAATCAGACACTGGCTGAACGAGAGGATATGACATTGTCCCTACCAGAGGACCTGACACTGGCTGAAACAGGGGATCTGATACTGGAGGAATTTGGAGATCAATTACCATCTAAATCAAGGAATCGTTTACTGGCTGAGTCAGGGGATCAGGCACTGGCTGAATCAAGGTATCAAACACTGGATCAATAAGTGTCACAGAGTCGTAGAATCATTGCCATGGTCTTACACAGCACAGAAACTGGCCATTTGGCCCATCGTGTCCATGCCGGCCATCGTGCACCTATCTTTTTGAATTCCATTTTCAAGCACTTGGCACTCAGTTTTCTATGCTAAGGCATTTCAAATGCACATCTAAATACTACTTATATGATGTGAAGTTTCCTACCTCTACCGCCCCACCTACCCCACCTACCCCCTCTCTGGGAGGGTGTTCCAGATTCCAAACACCCTTTGGGTGAAAAAAAAAACCTCCAATCCCCTATGAACCTCCTGCCCCTTACCTTAAATCTATGCATCCTAATTATCGACAAGTCAGATCAAGGAAAATGCGTATTCCTATCAACACAAACTATACCACTCGGTTTTGCGTACCCCTGTCATGTGCCCCAAACTTTCTCTACTACAAGACAATCAAATCTAGTTTATCCAGTCTTTCTTCATAGCTGAAACGCTCTGGCCGAGGGAAAAGCTGGTGAAAATCATCTGCACCCTCTCCAGTATATTCACACCCCTCATATAGTGTGGCGAGCAGAACTGCACACAGTACTCCAGCTGTTGCCCAAATAATGTTTTATGTAGCACCAACATATCCTCCCTGCTTCCAAATCCTATGCCTCGGCTAAGAAAGACACGTGCCTTCTAAGCCACCCGATCTATCTATGATAAAGCCTGCAGGGATTATTTGACTAATGTTCCATGGACCGTCTCATCCTTTGTACTTCCTAGGATCCGACCATTCACTGTGTATAAGGCTGCCAAAAGCCCTCCAAAAATGCATCACCTCACATTTCGTAGGTTTAAATCACATTCACCACCACTCTGCCCATCTTACCAGCCCACCTATACCGTCCTGGACTCTAAGGCTTTCCTCCTCACTAATTACAAAACCAGCAATTATCATGTCATTTGCAAATTAACTGATCATACCTGTTGCATTCACTTCTAAATTATTAATGTACACAACAAACAGCAAGGGTCACAGCACCGAACCCTCCGGTACACAAGTCATCAAAGGCTACCAATCGCAAAATCAACCTTCGACCATCACCCTCTGCTTCCTGCCATTAAGTTAATTCTGAATCCAATTTCAGAAATTGCCCTGGATCCAATGGGCTCATAAATTATTGGCCATTCTCCCATGTGGGATTTTGTAAAAAGCCTTCCAGAAGTCCATGCAGACTACATCAACTGCACTGCCCAGATCAACACAAGCAGCCACCTCCTCAAAAATTTCAATCAAACGTGTCAGACATGATCTCCCCCTGAGAAAGCCATGTTTACTATCCCTGATTAAAGCCTGCCTCTCCACGTGGAGATTAATCCTTTCCCTCAGACGTGCTTCTCATTAGTTTCCCTGCCTGTGATATCAGGCTTACTGGCCTGGAATTATCTGCTTTATCCGGAGTATACTTCTTGAATAATGTAATGACTGTTATCCAGTCCTCTGACGCCTCTCCTGTGGTCAGAGGGGTCTGAAAATTAGTTTCAGTGCCCCTGCTGTCTCCTCCCTTGCCTCACATAGCAGCCTGGGATTCACCTCATCTGAGCCTGGGGATTGCCTTTAAACTCCACTAAAAACGTTAAGGCCTCTCACTCCCAAAGCCAATTTGTTTAAGCATAGCAAAACGCCCTTTCCCAGTTAATCCCCCTACACTACGCTTCTCCACAGTGAACAGAAGCGAAAATTCTTTATTCAAAGCATCACCTAGAACCTTGGCTCCACAGACAGATTGCCACTTTGGTCACTAATGGGCCCTTCTCTTTCCCTGCTTATCCTCTTGCCCTCATTTTTTTCATAAAATACCTTGGCATTTTCCTTTACCTTGCCCACCCTTCACCCTCCTGATTAGTTTTTAAGCACTCCTTACCCTTTCTACACTGCTCTTCGGCTTCAGCTGCTTCCCGGCCTCTGCATCTGACAAGACTCCTTTATTTTGCTTATCCAATCCTCAATATCCCTTGACATCCATTGTGCACTGGACTTGATGGCCCAAACTTCCTCTTTCCGGGAATATGTTGGCCCTCAACTCTCACCGTTTCTTTTTGAATGACTCCCACTGGGAAGATATCGAATTTCCAACAAGTAGTTCCTCCAAATACACGTTGGCCAGATCCTGTCTTACCATATTGAAATCGGCCTTCCCCAATTCATGACCTTAATTTCTGGCCAGGCTATGGCCCTTTCCATGGCGGCCTTAAATATGACAGATTTGTCGTCACGATCCTCGAAATGCTCCTCCAAAGGCACTTCCACGACTTTCCCGGCTTCATTTCCTAAGATTAGGTCCAGTATGGCCCTCTATCTTGTAGCACTTTGTGCGTGCAGGCGTAAAGAGACCTCCTGCATGCACTATAATGTTTCCATCCCCTCCACCCACCAAAACCCGACCAATCATTTCACAATAGGACTATCCCAAATTATATTGTGGATGATAAATTCCTTACTATTATCAACCTATTATCTTTACACTTCTCTGATTTTTGCTTACATTTCTGATCCTCTTCCCACTGCCACCCAGTCCACCACTCCCCCTGTCTGTTTCGGAGGTGAGACATTGGCTGAAACTAATGATCAGACACTGGCTCAAACTGAGGAGAAGACACTGACTGAAACAGAGCATCAGGCACTGTATGTACCATTGGATACTGCACCCTCTAGTCAAATGGACTCAAAAGTGTCTGATCCAGAGGGTCCGACATGAACCAAAGCATCTGACACAGTCTAAACCGTTGCATGAAACTCTGTCTGAATCGTTGCATCTGACACTGACTATGACATAGGATATCACACTGTTTGGGCTATCGGGTCTGCCATTTTCTGATCCAGTTGATTTGATAATGAACCAAATGATGAGGCACTGGGTGAATCGGAGGTCCAGGCATTGCCTGTGCCAGTGGATCTCACTCTGCCTGTACCAGAGTATCTGACACTATCTGAACTGATGGAACTGACATGAGATGAAATAGAGAATCTGACCCTCGTAAACAGAGGATCTGACACTCTCTGTACGAGAGTGCCTGACACTCTCTACTGCAGTGTATCTGACACTGTCTGGTCAAGAGCATCTGACGCTGACTGCAACACTGGATCTCACTGTCTCTAGGACAGAGGATCTCACACTGTCTGATCAAATGGATCTGACAATGTCTGATCCAGAGGAACTGACACAGACTGTGGGAATGGTACTGATCCTGCCAGGACCAGAGGAGCTGACCCTGCATGAATCATATGATCTAACAATTTCTGAACCAGCAGACTTGTCACTGTCCGACACAATGGGCATGAAAGTATCTAGAGCAGTGGATCTCACTCTGTCTGAACCAGAAGGTCTGAAGTTGTTTTTCCAGTTGATCTGACAGGATCTGGAACATGGGATCAGGCACTGTTCTCTCCAGTGGAACTAGCACGATCTGGCCCAGTGGATATCACTCTATTCCAAAGGGCATGATACTACCTGAGCCAAGGGATCTTACACTGCCTGACCCAATATGCCTGACACGATTCGAAACGTTAGATTTGGCGCTATTGGAGCAAATGGATCTCACTTTATCCACTCCACTGCATCTGACACTGCCTGAAACATTGGGTCTAACACCCTGTGGATTTGTCGATCTCATTCTGTCTGATCCAGTGGACCTCTGTGCCTCCATAAATGATGTTTAATATGATATTTTCCGCAATGGTTCAAACTATGGACAACCAGGTGCCTATATTGACAAACTTGCACAGTTGTTGGGAAAACTTGTTCTGGATCCCAGGAACAGACCAGTGAGTGTGTTCACTGAGAGACTGAAATGAACTCCGTGCTGGAAATTCGTTGCCACTCTGGACCCAGAAAGGAAAGTGCATGCGTGCATTCGGTGTTGGGCGTGGAGTTTAAGGGGTTGGGAGGGCGGGTGGGGCGGCAACACATGCGAAGATTCGGAAAGGGAAAGTTGCACACATGCGGAATCCAGGCGGAGAAGGCAGAAGCAGACTCTTGGGGACGCTTGGCGCATGTGCAGAAGACGAAGGGCGGAAAGGGCTGTGCTGGGGTCTGCGTGTTGAGCGGAGAGCGCGGCATGAAGACCAGGTGCTTGTACTGCACGGGCGCTGATCGCTGTCGGGCTGTGTGGGTGGGAAGGAGCAGCAGGAGAGTGCGGGGGAAGGGCGGGATTGGAGAAAGCCACTGGTCAATTGCGGGAGGCTTTTCCGAGCCTGTGCGCGCTGGGACGATGACATGGCGCATGCGCGGCGGCCGATTGGGCGGAACCAAGCGCTTGCCTGTGGGACAGAGCGACGACACTGCGCGTGCGCGGAGGCTGACGGGGCCGGACTTTCAAAAATCGTGTTTGAATGAAGCTGAACTGCGCTTGCGCGACCGGTTACAATCGGTCTGCGCATGCACGGAGGCTGGTGGCGGGAAGAGCATTGGGGGATTGTCATTTCAACAATAAACGATCAGTCAGTGACTGCGCCGGCGCTAAAGTGGGGATCACTGGAGCTGTGTTATGGATCACCTAGTGAGGGATCTCACACTGGGGCTGTGTCAGAGATCAACTCGAACAGCTCAAACTAGG
This sequence comes from Carcharodon carcharias, assembly GCF_017639515.1. Classification (NCBI taxonomy): domain Eukaryota; kingdom Metazoa; phylum Chordata; class Chondrichthyes; order Lamniformes; family Lamnidae; genus Carcharodon; species Carcharodon carcharias. The sequence continues at coordinate 2,548,332 of NW_024470701.1, read as the reverse complement.
GAGTGTCAGAGATCAACCAGAGATGGATCCCACACTGGGGCTTTGACAGTGACCACCCACAGAGAGACCCTACACTTGGGCTCTGCCTGAGATCAACTAGAGCGGGATTCTTTAATGGAGATTGTTAGAGATCCACTAGAGAGGGATGTTACACTGGGAATCTCTCTGATCAACTGGGGTGTGAACCCAAATTGTGGGAAGTCACTGATCAACTAGGGTGGTGTTCCAGAATGGGAGGTCTCATAGATCAACTGAAGTGGGGCCTTACACTTGCTGGTGCCTGTGAAAAACTGGGGAGGACTCCCACATTGGAGCCGTGTAAGGGGTCAACTAGAGAGAGATCCCACACTGGGGAATGTCCGAGATCACCTGAAGATGGGTCCCAAGCCAGGGTGTAACAGATAACGACCGGAAAGGGGTTCCAAAGTGGGGAGTGCCTGAAATCAAATGGAGAGTGATTCCGCACGGGGGGTTGTATTCGAAATCATGTGGAGAGCGATGCCACACTAGGGGTTGCCAAAATTCAAGTAGATATGGATTATTCACTGGGGATGGCTCTGATCGACTAGTGTGTGAAGCAAAAATTATGGGAGTCAGCGATCAACTAGGGCGGGATCCCAGAATGGGAACTGTCAGAGATCAACTAGGGAGGAGTCTTGCATTGGGGAGTGTCTGAGATCAACTGGAGAGGGATCCGGCACGAGCAGTACCAGTGATCAACTAGATCTAGGCGATAGTTTGGGAATGTTTCTGATCAGCTAGAAAGAGATCCCATGCTGGGGAGTATATGAGATTAACCAGAGTGGGGTCCCACACTGGGGTTGGATCAGAAACCATCTGTGGAGAGCAACCACAGGAGGTGTTTGAAATCAAGTATAGAGGTTTCCCTCACTGCTGGTGTGTGAGCAGAGTGTGGTGAAGCGAAGGCACTGTGCCGGTTTATATGATTGTTTGTTAATGCTGATTTTGATCTATTTCAGAGAATTACATAGGAATTTATGGCCAGAAATAGTCCATCCGGCTCCTCTATGCGATACCGGTGATTTATCGCACACCAGCCTCCTCCCACCCAGTACTTTATCTCGACCATCCCCGTATGCTTCAGTTCCTTTCTCCCTCATGCTTTTATCCATTTACCCAACCACACCCCTCCCCCACCTTTCCCCTTAAATACTTCATCACCATTCACCTCGACCAGTCCTTGTGGGAGCAAGTTCCAAATTCCCACCGACTTCTGAGTGAAGTAGTTGCCCCTGAATTACTTGGCTGGATTAATGTCTTAGGTTTATCTTGTCTTCAAAGCCATTCCTTGCAAACCAGTTACAATGCAGCCCTATGTTACCACAGTGAATACTATTCAAGAAGGAATCCATTGGATTTCCTTTGGGGATTTTCTGCAGCGGTGAAAGTCGCTGAAGCAATCCGAAGCTTTATTTTTTTTTCCCTGATGCAGAATGCTATACTTTGATCCTTGGATCTTCACACGAGACTCAAAATTGGGAGATTTGATTCATGGTGCAGTCACACTGTCCAGTGCGAAGCCATTGTGTCATAGTCCCATGTTGTCAAGGTATCCGCAATGTTTGTGGACATCATCCTGCATCGTCTGCTTCCATTGTTACCCCAGTTGTCTGAATGTTTACTGTTGTTTCGATGTTCTCCCTGCCAACTGTCCACGGGGTCAGCAGATACTGCGTATGAGTGTTGCATTGTCCCCATTCCCACCGCCCAGCCGCCTGCCACCGAGTCCACAATCACGGTCTTTAAAGGTTATGTCAGGATGGATTATCTTTATTTTGTGGACATGGGTAGCTTTTGGCTCAAAAAATTGCGTCCCATTTTCGTTAATGAGGTAGACAGGCCGGTGGCTGGTGAAAATGGAGCCGGGGGATTTCTAGTCCAACGTGACACTGAGGTGAAGACCTCAGCAGCAATGCGACCTGAGGTGGCAGAACTTCCGATCAGGAACATGGAAGTTGCTGCCAAGCAGTTGGAAGTCACTGCCATGGCAACGCGATCTGACGTTGAGGAGAGCGGGTCAGCCGAGGATAACTGAGCCTAACTGAGCAAGGGGAGACATGTGAGCTGCTTACCGAATGGGATCATGGGTTAACACCCAGTGGGCTGGGCCGGATATAAAAGCTGCATCCTAGGCGGACTGACAGCTTTCCCATCATTTCTGTGAACCAGAGGAGGAAGCGCAAATGCGCCCAAGGATCTTAGCAGGTCCTCCAACAGGGATTGAAAGCACATGGGAATGCCCATCGCTGATTCCATGGCCTGTTTTAACTCACATGGGACTTGTGACCCACTCGCTGGTAGCGATGATGCTGCAGCTAAGCCACAAGTGGCAACTGACAGGGGTTAAAAAATGGCTGTTTTGGAGAATAGCCTCTTTGCAACCAGTGTTTCGGACACCGTACCCCATCCCGTGCCCCAACACCACAGAACCTGTGGGCATATCAGCCCCTGGATAGTGGGCAAGTACAAGGCAGGGCAGGTCACTTAATTAGGCCAGAACATGGCACGTCAAGGTGTCCTCACAATCACTAGGGAGCCTGCAGACGTGAACTGTTCTGACAGGTTTCATGGCATACCAAGTAGGGAAACTAATCTGGATGACGGTCCCAGCTAGGTGGGAACAACAGATGAAGATTTTTCCATGTCTGCCAATGGCAGAGCAGGTAAAATGGAGGAAGAGGGCACACTGGACAAACACAGAGACATTCATGACAGGCAGTGAGTTCTCTATTGGAGCCTGAGTGTAAAATGGTTGATGGAAAAAGGCAGCTGAGCTGCAGAAGGTTGACGGTGAACACCTCTCAGACACAGCAGGAAGGAATCTTAACACCACATCCTTGGCGCTGTGTTTTTGTGAAATGGAGTGTCAGTAGCCATTGGCAGGAAGTCCTGCCGAAATGAGACAGTTCTTGAGCAATTCCGTTTCCCAACTGCGCTGCTGGGGATGGATACCAAATTAGCTCAGCAGGCAGGAGTTGGACCAGAGCAGAGAAAAGACCCATCGGTCACGCTGAGCCTCTTTGGACTTGCAGTTTAAAACCCGTAAAGCGGCTTTCCTGGACAAACTGTGCAGGCGGCTGGAAAAAAGGGGTTAATCAGACCACGGACCCATATTTCAATGGCTCAATCCCGACAGAGGATCGATTGCAGGGAAAGTTCACTTTTAATGTTTGTCTTTAGCATGAATAATTTATTGTGTTTGTATAATTATTGTAAATGTTTCAATCTAAAACAAATACTCCGAACAGTTTGCACTGCAACTGGGAGAAATTCCCAGTTAATTTATTTTGGGGAGCACAGTTTATTGAAGTAACATTGGCCAAGGCAAATACTATGCAAAATGAACACAATCTTGGCTCTTCCGGGGTTAAATTGGATCCCCTTTTCCTATGCAGTTACCACAAGGGATTTTGCTTCTTAAGGTTTGGGGCGACAGCGCAGTCCTGTCTGCATTTCCTCCTCCCACCCACGAGTCGGCCCCGTCTGCGGCTTTACGAAGCAATAGGATTATTGAAACAGGCCATTTAGCACAACTGGTCTGCACTGGCGGCTATGCTCCAGCATTTAGTGGTTTCGCCGCCCCCGATCGCTCTCCCCCGCCTATGTCGAACCATCTATCCGCCTCCATTCCCACACACTTTCTTAATTATAACGATGTGTGTCTTTACGTTTGCACCTTCCGAATTCGAGAGAAATAAACTTCAGCCTTTTCACTCTTTCCTGACCGCAAAACAGAGGTTACCTCAATATCCCTTTCTTTGCTATATTTGCAGTGACCCCACATCATGTTTCTAATATTGAGACCAGAGCCACCACAACTCGGCTCAGTTTTATGAGGTGATACAGAGTCCAGAATTATACACAGCAGTATCCTGGGTGTTGTTCGGAGACCAAAACTATGCACAGGACTACAGAGAGTTATAGCCCAGGTTCTATATTACTTACAGATAGCTACTCTGCTTTGCAAATATATGTGTGTAAATATCAACGCCGGAGCATTCTTTGTCATTATTAGCATTTTGTTAACCTCTGTTGCCACTGTTAACGATTTTTGAATCTGTAACCTGAGATTATTTTACTTCTGTGCCTTGTAATGAGTCTTATTAGCTCAGGGGTTGGAGGCCTCATTATTCTGCCTCCAGCGTGCAATGCCGTACCCGGAACCATATTGAACTTCAGTTGCCAAATACATGAACATTCTGCAAGTTTGTTCGTAAAACCATGTATTTTGTAGCAGGCTTCTTCGATATTCGCAACAAGGTGGTATAGGAAAGGACTCAGGCATGAGAACATGCAAATGCAACTGGACTATCCACAGCGTAGACAATTTTCCACTAGTGAAGTGTCGGCGGGTGTGTGTATTGGGGTGCGGGATGGTGGTGGTGAGGCGCAAAGAGACCAGAACTTCGACTTGCATCGATACAACATATTCAGTGATGAATCCAATCCGGGAATTCTGGTGAAAATTCTTAACCCGGAACAGTCAGAATGTGGAACGCACTCTCAACAGGCGTGTTCGAGGTGCATATTGCCGATGTATTTCAGTGTTGTCGGTGCTTGGGGATGCTGGTTGGACAGGTGGTGGAGGAAAGTATAGAAGGATATGAGGTAGAGAAATGTGAAGTTGGGAAGGGAGGTGATTACTTCGGGGCAGAAAGACTGGCAAGGAGCAGAGGGGGCGAATGGTCAGTTTCTGGAGCTGTAAATCCTATGGAATTCTCTCAAATGAAGCACTGAGAACATTAAGCACTGACATTGCCTGGAATGAGCTATTAGTGGAAATCATAGGCTTTTTCAGAGGTGAGCTTCTGTGACACATTGTTGAATAATGGGGGATGAAGCAGCGTTAACGCTCCCTTCATTTCTCTATGAAGCAAAAGTCCTCAGTCACACAATGGGCACCATCAGGCGAACATTGGCCAAACCATAATTGGATTGCTGAGTTCACAAAAACCGCAAATAATGGGCTCCCACCTTCCTTTCAAGCATTCTGCCAATAAACCACTTGTTTTATTGATGTGTTATCAAGTCAGTGGCCAGCTCCAGCAGAGCAAGATTCCGCAGAAAGCACTGGTTCGCCGATGAGCATGGTCGGTATGTGACCTGACTGATGCGTCGTGATGGCTGTAGGAGTGTCACTGATGGAATAGGATTGGTGTAGGAGTGTCACTGTTGAGATAGGATGGCTGTCGGAGTGTCACTGTTGAGATAGGATGGGTGTAGGAGTGTCACTGATGGAATAGGATTGGTGTAGGAGTGTCACTGATGGAATAGGATGGGTGTAGGAGTGTAACTAATAGGGTGCGATGGGATTTGGAATTTGATGGAAGAGAAATGTATGTCAGAGAGTCACCTAAAGAGATGCAATGTGTGAAATTCTGTCTCTGATCTCATTCGATGTATTTAGGCGTGTCACTAATGGCTGTCATGGGATTAGGAGTGTTACGGATGGGATGCTCTTGGTGTAGGAGTGTCATTGATGAGATGAGATGGGCGTGTAACTGATGGGATTGGTTGCATGTAGGAATGTCGCACATAGGCTGTGAGGGGGTTTTGACTTTAAATGATGGGATGTGATGTGTGTAGGAGTGTCACGTAAAGCAATGCAATGTCAGTAAGAGTGTCTCTGATGGCATTCAATAGATGTAGGCGTGTCATTAGTGGTCTGAGATGGGATTTGGAGTATCACGGATGGGATGTGATGGGTGTAGCATTGTTACTGATGCAGTGCGATGAATGCAGAGGTGTCAATGATAGGATATGATGGGTGTACAAGTTTTATTGATGGGATATGTTGGGATTAGGAGTGTCATTGTTTGGATGTGATGGATGTAGGAGTGTCACTGATGTGATGTGCTTGGTCCTGGAATGTCACTGATGGCATGTGATGGTATAGGAGTGTCACTGATGGGATGTGATGTGTGTTCAAGTGTCAATGATGGGATAGGATGGGTGTAGGAGTGTCAATGATGGGACGTGGTGGATGTAGGGCTTTCCCTGATGGTATGTGATGGGTATTGGTGTGTCACAGATGTGTTGTGTACGGGCATAGGAGAGAGAGTGATGGAATGTGATGTGTGTTGGAATGTCGCTGATGAGATGTGATAAGCACAGAAGTGTCATTGATAGGATGTGATGGGTGCACGAGTCTCGATGATGGGATACAATGAGTGTTGGAGTGTCACTGATCAGGTGCGATGCCATTGGGATGTCAGTGATGGGGTGTAATGGATGAAGGAGTGTTAATGATGGGATGTGATGGTTGCAAGTGTGTAACTGATGGGATGCGATGCATGCACGAGTGTCAATGATGGGATATGATGGGTGTAGGAGTGTCATTGTTGGGATGGGATTTGTGTGCAATAAAATATTATTAAGGCATAGAATGTAACTGTTTACTGCAAGGTGAATGGAATATTAAAGCACTGATCCTTTGATAAAATTGTAACAGGTATTATTCAGACCACATCTGAAGCACTGTTTACAGTTTTAACGTCCTTACGTCAGGAAGGACATAATTTCATCAGCAACAGTACAAAGAAGGTTCAATCTCCTGATTCGTTGGATGCAGGGTTACTTTATGTGGAAAGGTTGGCCATGTTTGTCCTGTATCCGTTGGAGTTTAGAATACTCAGAGATGATCTTATTGAATAATATGAGGGGACTTGAGAGAATGAATGCTTAGACTAAGACAAAAGGACACGGAGTAAAAAAACAAGGGATCTCTGATTGAAGGTGGAACTGAGGAGTATTGTTTTTCCTATCAGTGGGTGGTGAGTGTGTGTAATCCTCTTCCACAGAGAGCGGTGTAGGGTGACGAATTGGATATTTTTATGGCAGATTTAGAAATATTCATTTCCAACAAGGGAGTCAAGGCATAAAGGAGTGAGTACAGAATATGGAGTTGAGGCCGTGATCAGATCAGACACGACGTTGTTGAATGGTGCGAGGAGACTTGAAGGGCTGAATGCTCATATCCTGCTGCTAAAACCCACTTCTGAAAGTTCAGGGTTGTCATCCATTGTATCTCTGCTTTGATGGCTGCATCAGTGGTTGATTGATGCATATATTGCTCCTAATTAGCTCAGCAGCCAATAGGGGATGACCTGACTGCGAGGAAACCGTGCCTGCATGGCGGGCGTGGAATCAGGTGGCCGGCTGTCATCGTGAGGGAGCCCAATTCCTGCCACACAACAAAAGCAGCTCAGCAAGATGGTGGGTATCCGCTGCTCGGACGTGCCCATCTAGGCCTTGTGTGCATGTGCAGTGTGCAAACCCCTGACATGAATCACCAACGCTTGTGTGGAGTACCGGTTGTTGGAGATGCGTTTGTGCATCATTCCCTTCTTCTCCTTCCCTAGAGGGCCACATGCATCACAAGCCAGGAGAAGGGAAAGGGTAGAAGGACATGAGGAGGATGGGAAAATGGTTGGGCTGAGGCGTTGAATGATTGGAGGATATGGAAGTGGGGACGAACAAAGTGCAGCTTTTGGTGTGTAGAGAAGAATTACGGTTATGTTACCAGACTAGTTACCTAGAGGCCTGAACTATTGATTCGAGATGCACGGAGTCAAAAACAGTTGCCGCACATCAGGAGGCCATTCTGCCTGTTGTGTCGCACCTGGCTCTCAACAAGTACAATTCAGCTAATCAGCCCACCCCCACCTTTTCCTTGTAGCTCTTCAATTTTCTTATCTTTATAATATTAACCAATTCAATTTTGAATGGCTCGATTCAACCTGCATTCACCACAATCTCAGGCAGCACATCCCAGGTTTTAACCACGTGATGCTTAAAGAGGTCTTTCCAAATGTTGCTGTTGCTTCTTTCAAAAATTGACTTAAATCTGAGTCCCTATGCTTCTCGGTCCTTCCACAACTGAACCAGTTTCTCCCTCTCCCCTCTGCCAAGAGCAATCATAATTTTGAACATGTCTATCCAATCTCATCTCGATCTTCTCATCAACATAGAGAGCATCCCAGGTTATAAGAATTTCTCCAGGGAACTGACGTCCCTTAGCCCTGCAACAGCTGTTGTGAACCTCTATCTGCATTCTCCCTGAAACCTTCACGTCCACCCTAAAGTGCATTATTCAGTATTAGACACAACTTCCCCACTATCAACATCCTGTGGCTACCATTGGAATTGTATCAGCCTTATAAACAATATGGCTGCAAGTGCAGGACATTCGTTAGGATTTCTGCTGCGAGTAACTAACCTCCAAACTCTCCAAAGCCTGACCAACATCGACAACACACAGGAAAGGACTGTGATGGAACACTCTTCGCTTGTGTTTGGGACTGTAGCTCCAACAACACTCATGAACGTCGAAATCGTCCACGTCAGGCAGCTCGATTGATCAGCACCCCATCTACTGCTTTAGGCAAGCAGTATATCCACCACCGTCGACCAGTAGCAGCAGTGTGTACTCTCTACGAGATGCACTAAATGAACTCACCAAGACTCCTTCGACAGCATCTTCCAAACAAGTGATCACTACAACCTAGAAGGGCAACGGCTGTGGATGGATCGGAAACACCACCTAGCTGCAAGCTGTACTAGGACCAACGGAACATCCTAACTTGGAACGATATCAGCCTTTGCTTTTTCATCTCTGTGTCAATAACATGGAACACCCTCCCAAAAAGCACTGCGGTTTGCGTTTGCCACACGGACTGCAACAGTTAATGCAGGCAGCACGCCAACACTTTCTCAAGGAAGAATTATGCTTGGGCACAAAGGTTTGCCTTGGGAGCAACACCCAGACCCCGAGAAATTTACCAAGCATAGCACAACTTAATTGAATGGGAAACGGGGAAAAATTCTCCACTGATTCAAGTTATGCCTAGCAGAAAGGAAGACGAATATGGTTGTTGGAATTAAATCAACTCAGTTCCAGGACATCGCTGCAGGGGTTTCTCAGGGTAATGTCCTCGGCTGACCCATCTTCAGCTGCTTCATCAACGACCTTCCATGAACCATAATTTGAGAATTGGGGATAATCCTTGATGGTTGAACAATATTCAGAAAACATTAGCGAATCTTCAAACAGTGAAGTAGTCTATGTACAAATGCAACAAAACTTGCACAATATCCAGGCTTGGGCTGACAAGGGGTAAGTGGTATATGCGCGCCACCGAACCTGAGGGCAATGACTCTCTTCAGTTATGGAGAATCTCACCATCGCCCCGAAATATTCAATGGCATTGACATCGCTGAATTCACCGCTATCAGCACCCTGAGGGTTGCCATTGATCAGAAACTGAACTGAACGAGCCATATAAATACTGTGGCTGCTGGAGCATATTACTGGGAATCCAGTGGCAAATCACCTCCTGACTCCCCAAAGCCTGCGCACCTTGTCAAAGGCACAAGTCAGGAGCGTGATGCAATAATCTCCACTTGTTTGGATGAGTGCAGGTCCAACAATACTCAAGAAGCTCGACACCATCCACGGCATAGCAACGCACAAACATTCACTCCCTCCACCACTGATGCACAATTCCTTCACTGTGTGCCAACTACAAGATACACTGCATGAAGATCAAGAAGCCATCTCACCCATAAACAAACCCACACCTTTGTTTTCAGACATGGTTCAAGTGCCGAGAATGAATGGCTCAATATTAATCAGTTTTGACCTCAAATAGTGAAACAAAGCACTAGAAGGCAACATCTACCCCTTGGTATCTGTGAATAGGAGTTTGGAAAATGCAGCAAAATATAGCATGTTTACAAAGGTGGATACAAACATTGACTTCTGGCATCTCCCATTAGACAAGAAATACAAGCTTGTGTCTATATTTATCACACCTATCGGCAGATATTGCTTCAATCACCTACCCTTTTTAATCAGAAGTTTTGCAGAGAACAATCGCAGGCATTTGGCGGGGATTAAAATGGGACACATTTTAAAATTAAAATGGGACACGTGGACAATATCCTGATCCACCGGTCCACCACACTGGAGCACGGCACGAGAGTGAGTGCAATGTTCCAACGCTTGGAAGAAGCAGCACGAACACTCAGCAAAAATTGAGTTCTCGCGACCAACAAATATATTTCTGGGACACATCGTTCAAGCAGCAGGCTAGTTCGCAAAATAAAAAGCCAAGGCAATCAAGAGTTTCTCACCACTTCTCACTGTTACAATGCTTCAATGCTCCTTTTCTTTATTCATTCCTGGGGTGTGGGTTTCACTGGCTGGGCCAACATTTGTTGCTGTCCCTAGTTGCCCTTGAGAAGGTGGTGGTGAGCTGCCTTCTTGAAACGCTGCAGTACATGTGATGTAGGTCACCCGCAGTGTTGTTAGGAAGGGAGTTCCAGGATTCTGAACCAGCGATACTGAAGCAACAGTCGATATCTTTCCAAGTTGGCTTGGCGAGTGACTTGGAGGGGAAATTCTAAGTGGCAGTGCTCCCATGTGCCTGCTGCCCTTATCCACCCAGATCGGTTTGGAAGATGCTGACGAAGGAGACTTGGTGAAATCCTGCAGTGTTTAATGTTGATGGTGCTTCGGTCATGGAGGGAGTGAATGTTTGTGGATGTGGTGCCAATCAAGCAGGGGTTGGCTATCAGATGAGGAAGGTCCCAGCTAATCTGATACATCTGGTTCTGTGATAATCAAACAATCGTGGTCCACGATATGAAAAAATATGCTCATTTCACCAGGCATGTAGTCACCATCAGACCACAGCTGCCCACAATCGCTGCTACAGATGCATCAGTGACTGGAATAGGAGTTGCACTCTTTCAAATCCAGAAAGATGTATCACGCAGGCTATTTTAAAGCACAAGTTGGTCATTGTCTGAAACAGAGTAAAGATACAATGTAGTCGAGACAGAGGCCTTAGCATCTGCAAGGGCCTGTGGGATGTTCGCTGACAAAGCCTTAAACCTATAATGTACAGTTGGGACAGAGGACAAATCATTGGTTGCCCTATTAAATGCTAAGAAACTAACAATGAGGACATGTAGAGTCAAAAAGAGAGAACCTTGAGGTTTGATGTTACAACTGAATATGTGCAAGGAAAACAAGAAGCAACAGCAGGTCCAATGCCACACATTCCTGTTGAGAAGCCTGAACAGGAGGACAGAAATTTTGTTAAGGATTCAGAACAGTGTCCTCATAAACAACAAAATTCCCACCAGCATCAACCTAGAGGCCAAATAAAACTCAAGATGCATTTAATGCAGATGATGAATATGCTAAACTTAGAGAAAACTGCAGACAACGGGCGGGCAGAACATGCACCAAACAATTTCACCTGAAAAAAAAACTTTGTGCATGAAGGACATCTCAGTGTCATGGCTCGATAGCTAATTGATGATGAAAGGCTGGTCAGAGCAGGATTTCTTCAGACACGAGATCTTTCAGCTCAGCACCATTTTCTCAAGGGCCATTTCAGATGGGCTATAAATCCTGAGCTAGACAGAGACACCCTCATCCAATAAAAGCAAATAAACAGGGTCCTGAGGCATAACAAAGTGTCGTGAGGCAGCGCAAAATTCAGCCTGGTGCTCAATATCTGAATATGACCGGAGGAAATTATTTCAATCTGCATCACCCGGGCAATCCAGCGCTGGGAGTAACAATATCACGTGATTGTGTCCCCATTCCAATCCAGGCCGGGAGGAAGTCAGGGAACTGACCTATCGAGTTCAGCCTGATGACATTCTTCATTTTGTCGACTATTACAGCCGCTCAGGGGGGTCTTTACATCCAGCCCCTGCCAGTGTGTCCCATATCATTGTAGCTTACTGCATTCTCCATGATTGATACTATAAAGGGGTCTGGCACTGGAGTCAGGGAAGGGCGAGGAAGGGAGCCTGACCACGAATGAGGGAGATAAGGACCAGATGAGCTGGACGGGGAGGAGGAAGAGAAGGAAAATGAAGAGGTGGATAGTGAGGGCAAAGGAGGAGACGGTGTGCACAATGAGGCAGGGAGGGTCACAGGAGTACATGCAGGATGTCATTGTGCCAGAGAGCTGCTCATCCAGCATCACTGCATATGGCAGCTGCCTGGGAGAGTGTGACCGAAGACCTGGGAGGGAGAGGAGGGAGATAGAAACATCAATGTCACGGCACTTTATCATTCATTTATCCGATGACATGTCACGCATGAGGGAGGTTTACTGGATGCTGGGGAAAGGCTACCTTTGAGAAAATGACGACCTCTGAACACATTCTTAAACATTTGTAAATATTGTGTCTCTCTTGCTGAATAGCTGATGCCACCTCCTCGATTCACCATTCTGCTACCCGCGAGATATTCCTGTTCAGAGTCCTTAGCTCCTCTTCCACTACAGCAATGGAGTTAGTGTTGCAGAGCAGCAAACTTCGCTGCTACTGTCTGGAGCGCCACGAGTTTTCCAGTCTCTCGTGGCTGCTCATGATGTGCTACATAAACTGAGGCACGATCAAAACCCTGATCACCATGGACTCCTGCATTCGGAGTGCAAGGACTCACAATGTCTCAGGGAACTCCATCAGATGGCCACCTGTCTGCTGTTGAAGGCCCAAATACTGAAGCCCAAATTTAAGACTGCAGAGGCTCAGCATCACTGCCCAAAAGGGTATCCCTGTGACTGCCCTGGACTTCCGGGGCAAACCTGGCCTTTAACAGCTCTTCCTACACACGACTGCTGTGCTTATCACCTAATGCTCCTCAACTTATGTTAACACTTGTCACTATTCGGGGAAAGCCTCTGGGCTCCTGCCTGCTGAGTGAGGTGATGGTTATGGCACATCCTCAGACACTCCTAGCTCCTCCTGGTGTCTCTGCCCTGACTCTTCTGCTGAGAGTGGGACCACAGCTCCTGGGCCTGTGATGGAAACACAAGGCAGTCATGAGATGAGGATATGCAGAAAATTCCCTTCGTTTTTTTAAGTAAAAGCCTTCCAAATATATCCAAGTCCTCAGATGTAGCCATCCACAGCCTCCCTGGATAACACCGACCACACTTTGGAGTTACTTAATTACGATTCCCGCTCGAGCTGCCCCTCCCACATCCCAGCCCCACCCCTCATCCAGACAGCCCACGGCACCAGCTGCACCAGTGAAATAACACAACCGCCATGTGAACGTGGGAGGGCCGTCTTCCTGCCTCCCACACGCTCCGTGGACGGTATTCTGGCAAGGTGCATTGCCCTCTCCTCCGCAAGCCCAATTGCTGGAAGGTTTAGGGCTCCATCAAAGGTCCTCTGCTCTTTTGGGCATTGTGTGCCCTCTCTTCCAGCAATTGCAAAGGAGGAAAAATGAATTTGTGGCTCACCGAGTCATGTTGATTGGAGATTCCTCCAAGAGGGCTGCAGTTAATTATCCTCATTGCTGTCCTTTGTCATTGGCATTGTTTGCTTCACATTGGCCAAAGAGACATGTTCCTGTGGTGCTGCTGAGTATCATGCACCCTGTGTCCATCCCAGGCCTGACATGCAGCAATGCAGCAATGCCAGGCCGCATGCTAAGTAGTGACATCTCACTCACTTTGCCGGAGTGCATAAACCTTCCTGAGTGTCAGAAGGTCCGAGTTGTGAGTGAGGAATGCAGCAGCAGAAATGTTCTCCTGTCTAATCACCAGAGCTATGTGAGATAAAGCATATATATATGTTTTTAAAGTCAATGTCTTTTAGCAGTGATCAGTAAAATATTGTTACAGCAGGTTGCACAGAGATTAGAACAGATTGCCAACTTTGGACTTGAACAGTGGACACAGCAAAGACTAAAGAGTCCAATCAGGTAAATGGTCTTCTTGTGCCAGCTCTCACAGGATAACAATATTACAGTCACCAGTGGATTACAGTGCAATGGTCAGAATTCTCTCCAGTGTCCTCTCAGGTCCTTTTCAGGGAGAACTTTTGAATTGGCGCTGCTAAATATCATTTCACTGAAGACAGGACAGGAAAAATCCACCTCCACACCCGAGATCCTCTGGGACCAATCCCGACCGTACACCCCATCGGGAGCTGGAAAACCCACCGATACCCTGCCCAAGTCTCTCTGAGATGGAATTATTGCAGAATTATAGTTTGGAGGATGGAGCACGTTCTGAAGTCAGGGAATGTTCAGACTCATGTGTTACGAACCATTCAAAGGACCTGACCCCGCTCTCCCCCAACCCCTGTTCCCCGCCACCCCACTACCAACCACCATTTCTCTCTGTCCCTGTTCCTAATTGAAAATGTTTTCCTTAGCTTTCATTTCACTGTATTATCCACCAACAGGTATGAGTTTACTCTTGTGTGTGATAAATTGCATCTTTCAGGTACCAGTGAGCCTTGGTCCACCTGAAATTTGCTACTGTCCTTCTCACTATTTATTAACATGTCTTGGTTTCTGGACACCTGAAATCTTTATCATTACACCTGTGCGATTCAGTGCAAGGCATTTACACTCATCAAAAGAGTATAGGGGCCAATACTGATCCAGGGAATTCCCTTGGACACGTCCTCATAATCTGAAAAACAACCATTCTACACTCATCCCTGCTTTCTGTCACAAAGCCAATTTCGAAGTCCGGCTGTCATCAGCCTTTAACCCCGTTTGTTTCAATTTTGTTAACAAATCTGTTCTGTGGCACATTATCAAACAGCTTTACGAAGGACAGGAAAAATGGCAAATATCAAATTTAGCAGAACCACACGGTTTCCTTGGGGCCAATCCAATCTTTGTTGGGTTTCTTGAACATTCTAAAAAGCCCCAATTTCTTCCTTTATCCTTCACAGATTTGTCCATTTCCATTTCAATAGGTACAGAATCAGTATCCACCACCATGCCAGACATTGCCTTCCAAACCAAAGCTACTCTAATGTCAAAAATATGCCCACACATTACCTCTTTTTTATCAGTCACCTTAAACCTGTGTCCTCTGGTCATCGAGCCCTAAGTGGCTGGAACAAATTCTCTCCATTGATTTTAACTAAACACTCGTCATGCTAAACCGTCCATCCAGTTTCCCCTTAATCTCCTCTGCTCTTTGGAGAACAATCCCCGCTTCTCCAGCCTATCCACGTCACTGCAAGATCCGGTTCCCCAGGAACAATTCTAAGAAATCTCTTATGTACCCGTTCAAATTTTCACTTCCTTCCTCAAGTATGGAAACCAGTCTTGCAAACATAATGCCATTTAGGATGAAACCAGAACTTGATGCAGCTTCGCCATATCTTCCTGTACATTGTTCTCTGTGTCTCTATTTATGAAGCCCAGGATTCCACATACTTTACTGACAGCTTTAACCTGTCCTGTCAACTTCAGAGTTTTGTTCACAAATAACGCAGGTCTCTCTGTTCTTGCACCGTCCAAAAACATTCACCGTATATTTATTTTGCGATCTGTCTCCATGTCCATTAGCTCAACATGGAGTATCTCAAACATCAGTCATTCAAACTGATATCAGAGGCTGCCAGCAAGCCAGACAGCGTGTTTCCTGTGGCTGTGTAATTAATCAGGCAGGAAGTGACCAGATAGCGTGAAAAGCCCCCACTGTGGTAGGGGTTAAAACCTTTCCTTTCCCGCACACTGCTGCACTTAGCACAAATCTGGGGGGATTCAGCCAATAGAGAGAGTGTTGGGGAGTGAAAATTGGAGATACAGATAGAGAGAGAGAGAGAGATGGAGAGAGAAAGGGGCTGAAGGATAGAGTAAGAGAGAGAGAGGGGATGGTGGAGAAGGAGAGAAGGGAAAGAGAGAAAATGAATGTGACAGAGCAAGCAAGAGGAACGAGAGGGAGAGAGAGAGAAGGGGAGAGAGAGAAAGGAAGGGAAAGAGAAGAGAGAGATAGATAAACAGACAGGCAGGGACAGAGCGGAAGAGGCAGAGAGACAGAGATAGACAGACCATGAAATAAATAAAGGGATGGTTGAAAAGCGAGAAAGAGAGAGAGTGAGCGAGATGAAAGAGTGAGATGGAAGAGAGAGCTAAAGTTAGAGATGGAGGCTCAGAAGTAGAACACGAGGGTAAAATGGAGAGAGAGCGCGGGAGCGAGTTTGATACTCAGAAGGGGAGATAGAGACAGGGAGATACAACAGATGGGGTAAAAAGGAAGAGAAAGGGACAGTGAGAGATATTGAGCGAGAATGAATGAGTGAGAGACGCAGACAAGGCGAGAGAGCCACAGAGAGATAGAGGGAGAGAAAGAGAGAAAGCCAGACAAACAGAGACTGTGCATGAGGGAGGAGAGACACGGAGAGAGAAAACAGCTAACAGAGAGACAGAGACAAAAAGACATAGATAGATAGATTTATAGATAGATAGACAGACATATAGATAGATAGATAGAAAGTCAAACAAACAGACAAACAGGCAGATAGATAGAGGGAGAGGGACTGAGAAGATGAGCGAGAGAGGCGGAGAGACAGACAGAGATACACACACGCAGATTGAAAGAGACAGCGATGCAGTGAGAGAGAAAGAGATCGAGACACACAGGCAGGCACACATAACCACACACATCGAGAGATTGTGAGACATTCTGTTCACCACATTGCATGAAGGATATGATTGCACTGGAGGGGGTGCAGAGGAGATTCACCAGGATGTTGCCTGGGATGAAACATTTAAGTTATGAAGCGAGGTTGGATAGACTTGGGTTCTTTTCTTTGGAGCAGAGAAGACTGAGGGGTGACCTGATCGAGGTTTACAAGATTATGAGGGGCATGGACAGGGTGGATAGGGAGCAGCTGTTACCCTTAGCTGAAGGGTCTGTCACAAGGGACATAAGTTCAAGGTGAGGGGTATGAGTTTTAGGGGGAATGTGACAAAAAGCTTTTTTACCCAGAGAGTGGTTATGGTCTGGAATGCGCTGCCTGGGAGGGTGGTGGAGGCGGGTTGCCTCACATCCTTTAAAAAGTACCTGGATGAGCACTTGGTGCGTTATAATATTCAAGCATATGGGCCAAGTAAGTGCTGGTAAATGGGATTAGGTAGTTAGGTCAGGTGTTCCTCACGTGTCGGCGCAGACCTGATGGGCCCAAGGGCCTCTTCTGCACTGTGATTCTGTGATAGAGAGAGATGAAGAGACAGGAAGAGAAACAGACAGAAAGTTAGACCGAATGAGAAGAAAAGGGTGAGATGGAGAGAGGCAGCGAGAGAAAGAAAGAGACAGAGAGAGAGTGAGAGAGGGAAAAAGCGGCATAAAGACAGAGTGAGAGAATGGCACAGAAAGAGAGAGTGGGTAAGTGATAGAGTGAGCAGAGGAGAAAGAGACACAGAGAGATAGAGACACACACACACACACACACAAAAGGAGAGAGCGAGAGAAATAGAATGACAGAGAGGGAAAGCCAGAGACCGAAACACAGAGGGAGAGACAGAAACAGAGAGAGGGAGAGACAGAAAGATTATGAGAGAGTCGCATTTGATTGAGATGTGGAATCAATTTTTGTGGGAGTTTAAACACTTCTTGAAACTTTATTCGTTGAATTTTGCAATAAATTGTCACCTCTAACCTATGTTAATCGCATAACTGAATGTCCACAGTTATAGAGGGCAGCTACATCCCAGTTTACAATAGAACAGCGTGGGGAGACGCACTCTAACGTTTGGAATTTAATGTCTGAATGGTAACAGTCAAGTGATGGCTTTCCCTGAAGCAATCTGAGATCTAGAGATGGTACTGATGGTGCTTGAGTGGACAGCATGTTATCCGGGTGAATGAAGCTGCTGTTTTTATTCGTTTATTAATGTGATCAGCATAGGCCTGTCTTTGGAATGTGGAAGCTGAATCTAAAAATAAACACATTTTCACTGAGCTCAATGACATAATCTGTTTATTCATATATTTAAAAATAATAATTTGAACAATGTTGCAATTTCAACATCCCTGAGGTGACCCAACAGGGTATAAATTAAAGTCTTTGGTAATGTAACACCTCGGCGTTTAAGATAGAGGGATTGCCAGCAGCACAAAAGGGCGCATTACTTCAAACTGAAAATGCTTCTTTCAATTGAACTGGCTGAGAAAATATTCTTCACAGTCCTTGCTGTTATTGGTGTCCTTGGTAAGTGACTATAACCATAGAAGTTGTGTAAATCTATGTGTGAGCTGCTCTCATTTTAAATTGTGACTGAAAATATTACATGCTGATCTGCAGCTCACTGTTATTGACACCAAATCAGCGATATAATTTGCTGAATTATAACTTCTTGAAATATCTCTGCAACTCTATTTCCTTTTGTCAAATGAAAATAAACCTTTATTTATAACTCACAGGCTCCTTTATATATTAAGTCCTAGCATTTAACGGAATATCGTGTATGTTAAATTAGGCCTCAGTGAGGGCAGAATCTCTGAAGTAATGTTCAGTGACAGTGAAAGGAAAATCACACTGATTGTGGGTCCCTAACCAGAGTGGGGTATCTGAATCCAGTGACCATATATTTCTGTATCTATTTGCCAGTTTAGACTTGTACTGAGTATGGGTCACTGATCAGAGTGGGGTGCCTGGCCCCAGTCACGACATGTTTTACTGACAGTATCTGTTCATGTCAATTTGTACTAAGTGTCGGTCAGTAAGCAGAGTGGAATCGCTAACCCCAGTCACCATTGTTTACTGGGTATATCTGTCAGTCTAGAACTGCGTTAAATGTAGGTCAGTACCAGAGTGTAATACCTGATCCAAGTGATAATGGGTGTATGTGTCAGTGCAGAATTGTATCAAGTGTGGGTCAGTAACTGGAATTAAATAAATTGTTTGTATTAGGAAATAATGTTTTTTTTATTATTATTGATGAGTGATCTCTTCATTCCATGGAGCTATCACTGTGTTTTGCCATTTGAATAGATTGACTATAGGAAGTGTTTTGATGTTGGTTGAATATATGTGTTGATGAGTGTATGAAGTTAAATGTCTGGATATCGCTCCATTTTGTATTGAACTGCTCCAACAGAAATAGGTGTCAACCAGTTCCTGACATTTAAGCGATCCAGCAGCACTCTGACAGTGTTCCAATCCTCTTTTTGATTTTTTTCAAATATAAGGCCATAAGACATTGGAGCATAAGCTTGTCATTCTGCCCATCGAGTCTGCTATGGCGTTCAATGATATCATGGCTGATCTCATAATCCTCCACTCCACATTTTGGCTTTTTCCCCAAAACTCTTGATTCCCTTACTCTTTTAAAATCTGTCTAACTCAGCCTGGAATGTAATTAATGACTCAGTCCCTACAGCCCTCTGCGGGAAATAGTTCCATAGATTCACTGTCCTCTGAGAGAAGAAATTCCTCCTCATCTCCTGATTAAATTGGTGAGCCCTTACCCTGAGATTATGCCCTCCTGTCCAAGACTCTACCACAATGGAAACAAGCTCTCAGCATCCAGCCTGTCAAGCCCCTAAGATTCACATATGTTTCAAGAATGTGGCTTCTCATTCTTCTAAACCCCAATCAGTACAGACCCAACGGACTCAACCTCTCCACAGAAGAAATCGTTCCATACCTGGGATTAACCTAGTGAACCTTCTCTGGACTGCTCTCACCGCTAGCATAGCTTTCCTTAAATAAGGGGGTCAAAATTGTTCACGGTATTCTATGTGAGGATTAACTCGTGCCTTTTATAGTTTTAGCATCATGTCACAAATTTATAAGACATTACTTTTGAAATAAAGGACATCATTCCGTTCACTTCACCTATTACCTGCTGACTTTGCGCGTTAGCATTTTGGTATTCATGTACATGGACACCCAAATCCCTCTGTGCTGCAGCTTTCTGCAGGCTTTCTCCATTTAAATAATACTCACCTCCTCTGATCTTCGTGACAAAATGCATAAACTCACAATTTCACTCATTATATGCATCTGCCAAGTTTTTGCCTAGTCACTTAATGTTTCTATATTCCCACGTAGATTCTTTGTGTCATCCTCACCACCTGCCTTTTCACATATTTTTGTGTCATCTGTAAACTTGGGATAGTACATTCACTTCCCTCATCTAAGTCATGAATATAAACAGTAAAACATTGTGACCCCAGCATTGATCCATGTGGCGCTCCAATAGTTACAGGTGACTATCATAAAATGCGGGCCACCAACAACCCCGCTCCCCACCACCGCCTCAGACTCACTATCCAAGCTCCCTGTCTTCTTTTAGTTAGCCAACCCCTATCCATGCTAACATAATACCCGCAATACTATGGGCTCTTATGTTATGTGTGTGGTACATTATTGAATGCCTTTTTGGGAATCCAATATTATTACATCTACTGGTTCCCCATTATTCATTCTGCTTGTTACCTCCTCAAATAATTATAATAGATATGTCAGGCATGATTTCCCCTTCATGAAGCCATACGGAATCTTCTTGATTTTAATGTGCATTTTAATTGATCTGTTATTACATCATTTCTTAATCAAGAAGGGAGGGAGGGGCCAACAAGGGAGCTACAAGTCTGTCAGTCGAACCTCAGTGGTGGGGAAATTTTGGAAGCCATTCTGAGGAACTGAATTAATCTACACTTTGAGAGGCATGGATTAATCAACAGCAGTCAGCATGGTTTTGCTAAGGGGAGGGCATGTCTGAACAACTTGATTGATTATTTCGCAGTGGTAAGCAGGTGTGTAGATGGGGACAATGTATTTGACGTAGTCTACTTGGACTTGAGCAGGGCATTGGATAAGGTCCCTCATGGGAGACTGATAACTATACCATAGAATCCAAGGCAAATTGGAAAACTGGATCTAGAATTGGCTGAGTGGCAGGAAGCAGAGCGTGATGGTCGAGGTGTGTTTTCTGACTGAATGCCTGTGTTGAGTGGGTTTCCAAAGGGCTCGGTGTTGGGTCCTAGTTGCTTGTGGTACACATAAACTATTTAGACTTGAATGTTGGAGGGTTGATGAGGAAGTTTGCTGATCACACGAAAATTGGTGGGGTGAGAAACAGTGAGGAGGGTAGCCTTTGGTTACAGGAGGATATAGGCAGGCTGGTCAAATGAGCTGATCAGTGACAAATGGAATTTAATCCAGATAAGTGTGAGGTGATGCACTTGGGCTGGACAAGCAAGACATTGGAATATTTGATGAATGGTAGGGCCTTGGAAAGTGCCGAGAATCAGACTGACATTGGTCTCCATTTTCACTGGTCCCTTAATGTCGCGGGAAAGGTAGATGAGGTGGTTAAGATGGCATATGGGATACTTGCCTTTATTAGATGAGGCATATAATATAAGAGCTGGGAGGTTATGCTGGAAGTGTATAAAATGCTGTTTAGGCCACAGCTTGTGTATTGTAGGCAGTTCTGGAATCCACATTATAGGAAGGATGTCATTGCACTGGGGAGAGTGCAGAGGAGAATGACCAGAATTTTGCCTAGGATGGAAAGTTTTAGTTTTGAGGAGAGATTGAACTGACTGTTTTTCCCCCTGGAGCAGAGGAGATTGAATGGGGCGGGGTGGGGGGGGTTGCCGGTGGTGGTGGGATATTATTGAACTGCATACAATTATGAGGGGCATAGACAGGTTTGACAGGAAAGAACTTTTCACCTTGGTGGAGGGATCAACAGCCAGGGGGCATAGATTTAGCATAAGTGGCAGGAGATTTAGCGGGTGTATGTGAGGAAGAATCTTTTTACCCAGATGATAGCAGGATTCTGGAACTCACTGCCTGAAAGCGTGGTAGATGCAGAAGCTCTCATAACATTTAACAAGAATTTGAACGTGCACTTGTGATGCTATTTCATACAAGGCTATGGGTCTAGTGTTGGAGAATTGGATTAGAATAGTTAGGTGTTTGACCGGCGCAGACTCGATAGGCCAAAGGGCCTTTTCCTGTGCTTCAGACATCTATGACTCTATGAATCTATGAAATTCTTTATGATAGACTCTAACATTTTCCCAATGATGGATGTAAAGCTTACTGGCCTATGGTTACCTGTCTTTTGTCTCCCTCCTGTTTGAATGAGGGCATTACTTTGACAAATTGCCAATCTTCTAGGAGTTTCCTGAATCTAAGGATTCTTGGAAGATTACCAGCAGTGCATCTACTACTGTGTAGCTACTCCCTTTAATGTCCTAGAATGCAAACACTCAGGTTCACGGGACTTATCGGTTTCAGCTCCAGTAGTTTCACTGATACTTTTTTCTCTATTGATAGTTATTGTTTCATTTCCTCCCCCCATGTTCCCCCTGATTATTTACTATTTTTCGGTATGTTACGAATGTATTCTACCGTGAAGACTGATAGAAAATATTTATTCAACTCCTCTGCTTTTCCTGGCTCCCCATTATTATTTCCACACCCTCATTCTCCAAGGGGCCAAGGATCACTTCGGCCACTCTTTTCTTTTTATATTTAAAAATATATACTACTGTCCACTTTTATATTACTTGCTCGTTCACTCTCAGCGTTTCTTTACACCTACTTTATTATATTTTTGGTCGTATTTTATTGGTTTCTAAATACTTCCGAATGCTCAGGTTTACGACTAATCTTTGTCACATTGTTCATTTCATTTTCTTTCAATTTGTTTCCATCCTTTAGTTCCTTGGTTAACCATGTTTGGTGGATCTCCTTCCAAGGACCCTTCTTACTCACAGGGATAGATTTTTGTTGAGAGCCATGAATTATTTACTTAAACATCTGCTATTGTTCATCAAGCATCTTTTCTGCTAAACTCCTTTCCCAGTCCACTCCAGCCAAATCTGCCCTCATTCTTTGTAATTACCTTTTTGTAAGTTTAGCACAGTTGTGTCGGACCAATCTTCACTCTCAATTTGAATGCTAAATTCTACCACTTTCTGTTCCCTGCTTCCGAGGGTGATCTTTTACTCTGAGATCATTTACTAAACATGACTCATTGCACAGAAAGAGATCCAAATTTGCCTGCTCCATTGTTAGATCGACAGCAAATTGTTCTAGGAAACTGTCCCGGATAAACTGGATGATTCCCTTGCTCATGGCTACTTCTGACAATTTCATTTTCCCAAAACACACGAAGATTAAGCTAACCCATGATTAAGGTGGTGTATTTTTTACATGCCCTCATTATCCCTGATATATTCTCTGCCCTACATTATAGCTACTGTTAGGCAGCCTATAGACGTCTCCCAACAGTGTCTTAACTCTACCCATGTGGATTTTACATCCTCCAATGCAAAATCATTTGCTGGTACCGTACTTGTTCCATCTCGTATTAACAAAGCTACCCCAAAACCCTTTTCTTCCTGCCTGTACTTTTGAAAATCACATTGCCCTGAATGTTTTTGTCCCAGATTTGGTCTCCTTGTGATCCCTTCTCCCTAATGTCAATATGATCACACCCATTAACCGATATTTTGCCGATAATTAATTTTATTTACTGAATACTATGAGCATTTCATTAAAGAGGCATCAATTTTGACTTTTAACCATTTTGTCCCTTTTACGATATTCTCTGCTGGTTTTCTTATTTAATGTTTGAACACTCTGTCCCTTCCTGTCATATTCATGGCATCATACCTAAAATGCTGACCTGCAATGCTGTCATATTATTTTCCTTTGTAAGTCTACTTTACCGCTCTCCACCTTCCCCAACTGTTTTATTTTCCAGACAAGATTGTCTTCTTGAGCGTTTCAAAACCTAGGGATCTATTCCTGGAATTGGGGTGACTGGGAGAGATTCTTTAACTGTGAGTAAGGAAAGTGAGTGACGTGGTCCTAACACGGGAGTGCCTATTCCTTTATGGAATGTGAGCTGGGGAGAGTCTGAATCTGGAGAGCAACTATTACTGGGAATTGTATGCCCTGGGGAGTGTCCAGATCTGGACAGGATCTCTTCCTTGGAATATGGGAACATAGGAGCAGGAGTAGGCCATTTAGTCAGCATTCCTGTGAAGTGTGCAATGGGGATTTCAAATCTTCGCTTGGTTTGTTTCCCCACATGCCTCTCCCCTAGTGAAGGCCTGCACATGGGCAGGCTCTTCTCATGGGTCGTGTGAGATAGGGGACCTTCCAATGCTGGAGAGGATATGGTCCTGGGAAACACAAAATGCCCTTGAAAGTTCTGAAACTGGGCAGTGTGTATTTCTGGGTACAGAGTGCCCAATGGAGGTTGGGAACCTGGAGTGGGAGCATTCCTGAGAAGTGTGTGCCCTGGGGGGTGTCTGAACCAGGAGAGGGGCCATTCCTGAGAATGGATTGTTCTGAGGAATATTTGAACCAGGACGGCTCAAGCCCTGGGATGTCTGTAACTTGGGAAGGATCTGAATCTGTAGAAGTTCACATTCAGGGAAAAATGTGATGTGGGTGGTGGGTGGGGATGCGGGGGCGGTGTGGGGGGGTGGGGGGGCTGCGAGGGGGTGTGTTCTGTATTTTGTGATTTTTGTGCTCCTGTGGAGAGTTTTTCCTGAGGAGACCCTGAAACTGGAGAGGGTTTATCCCTGGTAAGAGTGTTCCCTGTGGAGGGTCTGAACCTGGAGGAGGAATTTTACTAAAAAGAGTGTGACCAGGAGATTTTTGAAAGATACATCTTGATATTCCTTAGCAGTGCCGGTTCTGGGGAGCTATCGAACAAGAAGATCATCTATTCCCGGAATGAATGTGACCTGGGGAAGGCCAAAAACTGGAGAGGTCCATTACGTGCAAAAAGTGTGCACTATACAATGTCCGAGTGTGGATACGGTCTATTACTGCAAAGAATGTGCAGGTTCTACTCCTGGAATGAATGTGACTTGGGAAGGGTCCAAACCAGATCAAGGTCTATCCCTGGATTGATTGTGACCTGGGGAGAGCCTGATCCTGAAGAGGCACTATCCCTGGGAAGAATGTGATCTGCGGAGGAACAGACATGGAGATGAATGGCTTCTTAGAAGAGCATTAGATGCTGAGGGACCAAATCTGGAGCAGAAATATTCCTGGGTGGTGCACTGCTAAAGTTGCCAACCTGGAGGGGAACTATTACAGAAAAGAGCTTGTGCGGGAGACTTTCCAGACCGGGAAAGGGTGTGATTCTGAGCCTGATCCTGAGTCTTATCCTGAGCATTACTTAGTACGTGCTCAGTGCTGGAGAGGCTCGTTTCCTGGGATCATTTTTTTCCCTTTAGGGGACGTGGCCTTTGCTTGCTCGGTCAGAATTTATTGGCCAACCCTAATTGCCCTTGAGACGGTGGTAGTGAGCTGCATTCTTGAACGGCTGCAGCCCACGTGGTGCTGGCACACTCGCATTGCTATTCGGGAGAAGTTTCCAGAGTTTTGACCAACTGCCAGTGAAGGAACGACGATACATTTCAAGTGAGGAAAATGTGATTTGGAGGGGAACTTCCAGGTGTTGGTATTCCCATCTATCTGCTGCTCTGGTCCTTCTCAATGGTAGCAGCTGCTAGCTGGGATGTTGCTGCCAAAGGAACCTTGGTGAAGTTCTGCAGTGCATCTTGTAGATGGTGCACACTGCTGATACTCAGCATCGATGTTGAAGGGAGTGAATGTTTGTGGATGGGCTGCCAAACAAGCCGGCTGCTTTGACCTGTACGTGGTCAAACTTATTAAATGTTGTGGGAGGTGCACTCAGCCAAGCAAATGGGGAGCATTTCATCTCACTCCTAAATTGTGCCTTGCAGATGGTGGACAGTGTTCAGGGAGTTAGGAGGTGAGTTTCTAATCACAGGATTCCTTTCCTACCACCTGCACTTGTAGTTACTGTGTTTATTCGGCTAATCCATTGCACTTTCTGGTCAACAGTAACCCTCAGGGTTTTGATAGTGGAACTTTCAGAGATTGTAATGCCATTGAGTGTCAAGGGGTGATGGTTAGATAGCCTCTTGATGGAAATGGTCATTAAAACTCTTCATGGTGAGAAGGTTGCTTTCCACTGTGTCAGCCCAAGTCTGGATATTGTCCAGGGCTAGCTGAATTTGGGCATGGACTGTTTCAGTATCTGGAGAGTCGTGAATAGTGCTGGATATTTTTCAATCGTCAGTGAACATTCCCACTTCGGGATTTATGGAGGAACGAATGTCATTGATGAAGCAGTTGAGGATGGTTGGGTTGAGGACATTACACTGAGGAACACCTGCAGTGATGTCCTGGAGCTGCCTTGACTGACCTCCAACAGCCTCAACCATCTTCCTTTGTGATCAGCTTGACACCAAACAGCCGGGATTAATACCCCTAGTTCTCATTGACACTCAGTTAGCGAGGACACTTTGATACCGGTCAGAATCAATCCTCCAAAACAGATTAAATCAGGCACTTCCAGGATTACGAAAAATATTAACATTAACATTTTCCTACCACTGACGTCAAACTAACTGGTCTGTAGTTCTTATTTTATCTATCGCTCCATTCTTAAATGTTGCACTTACATTTGCTGTGTCCCAGCCTGCAAATTTATTCTCTACCACATCCCTGCCTCAATTCTCCTCAGGTCCTTTTGTGGTCCTAAAATCCTATCTTTACTGTCTGTGTCTGACATGGAGAATGTATCGTCATTAAATTCCATTCTCTTCTCCCTTCTCTCTCTGACAGTTAATTTACTGGGGATTGTGATCCTGTCCCGGGGAAAGTGTGGCCTCTCCACTTGCACCACTCGTTACCTGGTGGCCATGGCAACGGTGGATCTATTGGTCATTATCACTGACCCCATACTGACCCAGGTCAATTATTTTTATTTCCCAGTGACTTTCCTGGACTTCACTCCTGTGTGTAGTGTTTGCACTGCCCTGCTGGCTGCAGCCATGGACTGTTCTGTCTGGTTCACCGTCACTTTCTCCTTTGATTGGTTTGTGGCCATTCATTGCCAGAATTTGAGAACAAAATATTGCTTCAGGAAAACTGCGACTGTGGTTCTAGTGACAACCGGCATCCTGCTCTTTTTAAAAAACAGGTGGACCCCTGGTACTCTTAGAAGACCTGGAAATGACAGGACAATGCTGTTGGGCTGTCTGAGAACAAATTCTGCTGACAAACGTGACTGTCGACAGTCGGACTGAGGAGGGGAAGGGAAGAGGAGCCCAGAGAAGAGGTTGTAGTAATTCCTGAGATGAGAGAAGTAACTTACCTACCTATCCTGAATATGTCTTGCTGGTTTACCGCAACAAACAAAAAAAAATTATATGGGATGAAAGGGTCTGGCACAGTCAGGCAGATGATCAGAACCTGTCAGATGGGTGGTGGATTGATTGTGACCTGTGAAAGCGGTGTGCTACAGCTCTTTACTGGGTCTGGAAGGTGTGAGTGAGGGCAGGAAGAATCAAGCAGCCAGGAAATAAGGGAAAAAAACTATAGTGAATAGTTGTGAAAAAAAAAATCAAAAATTGAAGTTGAGTGATAGAACAAAAGGATCTAATGGAAGAGTTCAAGGGGGTGTTGTGGTGGACAGTGTTCAGGGAGTAGGGAGGGGTGGGGTAAAGTGCTTTCCAGATCCTCCTGATTGGTGTCAGTTCCTCCTCCAGTTTTG
The DNA here is from genome assembly GCF_017639515.1 of Carcharodon carcharias. Classification (NCBI taxonomy): domain Eukaryota; kingdom Metazoa; phylum Chordata; class Chondrichthyes; order Lamniformes; family Lamnidae; genus Carcharodon; species Carcharodon carcharias. The sequence goes on along the minus strand of NW_024470701.1, from coordinate 2,520,947 downwards.
CGAAACAGTTCACACTGAGGAACAACAGCAGACAACAGCCTCAAGTGATCAGACATGTGGGCGTTTGGAGAATCAGGGGGATGGAAAACTAAAGTTGTGTTCTGTCAAAGCGGTTACCTGCCCAGGTTCTACGTACTGTTCATTGCCAGAATTTGAGAACAACTTCAGGAAAACTGTGAAGTGACAACCGGCATCCTAAGGTACTGGGGAAAGACAATGGACAATGTGGGCTGTCAGAGCTTCTGACTGTCAGACACATTTTAGTGACCAAGAGGGACTGTTTCGGTGACCCTTGGGGGTCGATGGTAGATCTGAGAGAAGTGAAGGTCAGGCAGTATGGTGACCATAGGTGGGGGTGGCTCGTCATGATAGAGGATCATCCGTCACAGGAACAAAAGAACACAGAGGTGTCCCTAATTAAGAATGGATGGCAGGGCACGGTACAGCTCTAGTGCCGAGTAGCAGGGCATATGCCGACAGTGGGGATGTTCAAGACCTAAAGTTGTTGAATGTTGTAAAGTGCCCAGTTGATGTGTTGTTCCTCCAGTTTGCATTGGGCTTCACTGGATGTGGGCAAGAGATCAGGGTGGAGTGAAATGGCAAGCGACACATTCTTGTGAAAGCGGTCGCCCAGGAATGTAGCTTGGTGCAAGTAGTGGGGGAAATGCAAGTGAAATGTTGCTTCACTTGAAAGCAGTGTTTGGGCCCTTGGACGGTGAGGAGAGAGGAAGTGAAGGGGCAGGTGTTACATCTTTTGCGTGGGCATGGGATGGTGCCATAGGTGGGGGTTGAGGAGTAGGGGGTGATGGAGGAGTGGACCAGGGTGTCCCGAAGGGAACGATCCCTACGGAATGCCGACAGTGGGGGTGAAGGGAAGATGTGTTTGGTGGTGGCATCATGCTGGAGTTGGCGGAAATGGTGGAGGATGATCCTTTGAATGCGGAGGCTGGTGGGGTGATAAGTGAGGACAAGGGGGACCCTATCATGTTTCTGGGAGGGAGGAGAAGGCGTGAGGGTGGATGCGCGGGAGATGGGCCGGACATGGTTGAGAGCTCTGTCAACGACCGTGGGTGGAAAACCTCGGTTAAGGAAGAAGGACATGTCAGAGGAACTGTTTTTGAAGGTAGCATCATCGGAACAGATGCGACGGAGGCGAAGGAACTGAGAGAATGGGATGGAGTCCTTACAGGAAGCGGGGTGTGAGGAGCTGTAGTCGAGGTAGCTGTGGGAGTCGGTAGGCTTGTAATGGATATTGGTGGACAGTTTATCACCAGAGATTGAGACAGAGAGGTCAAGGAAGGGAAGGGAAGTGTCAGAGATGGACCATGTGAAAATGATGGAGGGGTGGAGATTGGAAGCAAAATTAATAAATTTTTCCAGATCCCAACGAGAGCATGAAGCAGCACCGAAGTAATCATCGATGTACCGGAGAAAGATTTGTGGACTGGAACAAGGAATGTTCCACATACCCCATAAAGAGACAGGCATAGCTGGGGCCCATGCGGATACCCATAGCCACACCTTTTATTTGGAGGAAATAAGAGGAGTTGAAGGAGAAATTGTTCAGTGTGAGAACAAGTTCAGCCAGAGGGAGGAGAGTAGTGGTAGATGGGGATTGTTCGGGCCTCTGTTTGAGGAAGAAACCACGGGCCCTCAGACCATCCTGGTGGGGGATGGAGGTGTAGAGGGATTGGACGTCCATGGTGAAGAGGGAGTGGTTGGGGCCAGGGAACTGGAAATTGTTGATGTGACGTAAGGTGTCAGAGGAATCACGGATTTAGGTGGGAAGGGACTGGACAAGGGGAGAGAGAAGGGAGTCAAGATAACGAGAAATGAGTTCCATGGGGCAGGAGCAAGCTGATACGACCGGTCTACCGGGACAGTTCTGTTTATGGATTTTGGGTAGGAGGTAGAAGCGGGTCATCCGAGGTTGGGCGACTATCAGGTTGGAAGCTGTGGGAGGAAGATCTCCAGAGGAGATGAGGTCAGTGACAGTCCTGGAAACAATGGCTTGATGTTCAGTGGTGGGGTCATGGTCCAGGGAGAGGTAGGAGGAAGTGTCTGCGAGTTGACGCTCAGCCTCCGCGAGGTAGAGGTCACTGCGCCAGATAACAACTTGTCAGCGGGTTTGATGACAATGTTGGGGTTGGACCTGAGAGAACGGAGTGCAGTAAGTTCAGAGAGAGACAGATTAGAATGGGTGAGAGGAGCAGAGAAATTGAGACGACTAATGTCGCGCCGACAGTTCTCAATGAAAAGATCAAGAGAAGGTAAGAATCCAGAGGAAGGGGTCCAGGTGGAGGGAGAATATTTCAGGTGGGTAAAAGGATCGGTTGAAAGGGGAGAGGACTCCTGCCCAAAGAAGTGAGCCCGGAGACGAAGACGGCAGAAGAAGTGTTCAGCATCGTGCTGAGCCTGATTATTCCATTATTTTTAAATCTTTTATGCCCCCTACCCCCACTAGAGCTGTAACTTGAGTGTTCTACCATCCATTCTTAATTAACACATTCGTTTAGATAATATCACCAACTTCAACACCTGTGTTCTTTTGTTCTTTTGTCTGTGACATCTTTTGATGATCTGCTCCTCTCACTGCTTGCTTGTCCCTACAACCACACCACCCCCTCCACTTCTCTCTCCCCACACAACACCACCCCCACCCCCCCCCCTCCTTTAAAGCAGCTTATATTTCACCCCTCTCCTTGGATTCACCCAGTTCTGTTGAAGGGTCATGAAGACTCGAAATGTCAACTCTTTTCTTCTCTGCCAATGCTGCCAGACCTGCTGAGTTTTTCCTGGTAATTCTGTTTTTGTTTTGGATTTCCAGCATCCGCAGTTTTTTGTTTTTATCTACTGTCTCTTTCACTCTCTCTCTCTCACACACACACACACACACATGCACAAAATACCCATATACACAAATCAATTACGTGCACAAAACATTTACCAATACGCAGAAAATACAAATTCTCAGACACAGACGCACATACACACAACCGCACTCAATTACAGACACAGAGTGGGACTGAGTAAGGTCATAATTGTGTTTTTGTGTGATGGAGTGAGGGCGAATATGTGTGTGTGTGCGCCTGAAAAAATGTGAATGTGTGTGTGCGAGGGAGGGCGTGCGATGGAGAGCATTGAGGGAGTGTGTGTGAGAGAGAATGTGTGAATAATATTTAATTTGACTTTGTGAATGTATTACTCAGAGAGTCAGGGTGCATCTGCGTGCGATGTGTGTGTGATGATTGTGTGTGTGTAAGATTGTGTGAATATGAATTTGCGATATTGAGCATGTAATTGTGTGATGGTGTGTATGTGCGAAGTTGTGAGTGTGTATAGGCGTGTGAAAGCGAGCATGTGAGAGAGAATATGCGAATGTGACTGGGAGTGAGAGTGTTTAAGAGAGGGAGAGTGTGCCAGAATGTGTGTTTGTGTGTTCTTTGGTGCAAATGAGTGCTTGTCTGTGAGAATTTCTGAGTCTGAGATTTGCGACAGTGTAAAAACATGAGACTGTGGGATCTGAGGAGGTTTTTGTGAGGGTGTGTGAGTATGTTTGTGAATATGTGTGTGTCTCCATGTGTGTGTGTGTGTGTGTATTTGTGTAATAGTGTGAATGTGCACTTATGTATCTGTGAGTGTATGTGTGTGAGACAGAAACCGGGATTTTCCTCTCCGGGCATGAAAATACTCCCTACATTCAGAGGAACAACCCAGGCTGACTCTATCTCACCCAAAATCTTGTGTACAAAGGGAGGCACCGATTTGTGCCAGGGAGCTTGTGAGCCACCTGAGAGAAGCCTCCCCTGGATTCTTGCCCTTTGCCCTTTGAACCCTCCTCATTTTCAAAGCTTTTTTTTTGGAGAACAATTTGCCAGGGTTCTCCTTCAGTTGCCCAGTTGAGCTGACCTGTGGCTCCCCCAACACCCCTGACAATATTCCCATCCAGCATCTCCATATATCCAGCCCGATTCTATGATTGTGAACGGATATGGTGCGAGTGAATTTTGATGTTGAGTCCAGTGCATTTCACGCTCTCCCGTAACCCGCACCCTCTGCCACATAAACTTTTCCATCCCCACAGTCAGACTTAAACAGCCCCCTCTAACCCTCGCCCATCACCCTTCATCCAGCGCAGGCGACCTTCCAAACTGCCTTCCATCCCGAGGAGCCCAACCAGTGAATGTAGAGCTGCTGTCTCATTCTGTGGACCGACAATCCGCTTTAATTTCCGTTTCTGTCCAACAACACTCAGCACCCCTTTGAACCCTCATCGAAAGAGCCTGGGCAGGATTTGCCCCTCGGCAATTTGGGGGCGGGGCCCGCACACAATCCGAGGGCAAATTTCTGCCCCCTCACTCTTGCAAACTATAGACTACCAGTGGCCCCTTTATTCCTCACTTTCCCCTCATATCACAAATTTGTTCATTTATCACTACACCTACTGCCCCCCCCACCCCACCCCCACCAACCCCAGATGTCTGCTTTTGAAACCACAGACCCATCTCACAGAACAACGACCCACCCTCTCCGATCACTTCCCATACACTACAAACCCCCCAAAGTCCTTACATGCCAGCATACTCCCACAATGCCTGTTGGCAGCTGCACACCATCCAATCCCATACCCACCTGCACACCGCCGAAGGCTGTAAAAATCTGCAAAACACTAATACTCCAGGTCCACCACAACTTCCCACTCTCCTGCTCCAAAAATGACCTCATCCATCCTAGTCACCTGCAGCATCTTATTAGTGCCCCCACGTACGATTCCAAAACCCCGCATCTCTCTCTAGGCTTTGACACCAGCATCAACTCTTGCTCCCTCTCCTCCCCATCCTCTTGTGCGCCTGACAGGAAGACCATCACCTCAACAGTAAATCACATGCTACCTCTCACCTGTTATAACTTGATTCACCTGCTGGGGAGTCAACCGGAGCAATATGACTGTTTATCCAGGGTCCACCACAGTGATATGACTACTGCTGCAGAGTCAGCCCGAGCGATGCTACTGCTGCTGGGGAGACCACTTGAATGATGTGACTACTGCTGGAGACTCCACACGATCGACATGACTGTTGGTAGAGTGTCCACCTGAGCAATGTGACCGCTGCTGGGTTATCCACCCGGGCGATGTGACTACTGCTGAGTGGTCCACACGAGTGATGGCCCAGATAACCAGTGGACCACAGGGTGCTCAAGAAACCACCATCGTCAGAGTTCTCCGTCGTCACCAGGGTCCATGAGCTGTCCTAGGTTTCTGCCCTGGTGCATGAAAATTTGGTCGGGACACATTCTGGACTGGCGTACCAGTACATTGGTGGGCAGGTGTGGTATGACCAGGGTGGGGTGTGGAGTGATTGGACATGGTGGGGAGAGATGCATGGAATCTGAGTGAAAGATGGAGATACGGAGAATGGAAACAGAAGGAAAGATAATGTCAAAGGACAGAGGTACAGACAGAGGGAGAGAGAAAGTGAGAGAGGAGAATAAAGCAGGGGCAGACATTTCAGTTTACAGACCAATAAGACAGAGGGACAGACGGAGCGAGAAAGGGAGAATCAAACGAAGAGCAGGAAGCAGACTTGAGTCTGAGAAAGACAGGGAGAAAATTTAAGGATGTTATAGGCACTCTTGCACATGTTCTGTACTCTCACACTCTCTGTCATCTCTCTCATCGTGGAGAGACCCAGGGCATGGGGCTTAGGAGTGTGTGCGATGGAGATGGGGTAAAGTATAAAAACTGGGACTGTGATTCAGACAACATCAGCTGTCTCTGTCTCTATCTCTATTTATTTCTCTCTGTCTCTCTCTCTCTCTCTCTTTCACACACAGTCACGCAGTGACAAACTTTATAGCGAATAAGATACACCTACTTGATATGGTCTTCATGTAAGTGAATTAATGACTGCCTAATAAACATTATATGCACCCAGATATGTCATTCTAACACCCCACTCCTCCCAAAATGCAATTCATTCAGTCAGCTCCCATTTACCTCCACCTGGAAAGAGCCTCTCCCAGATGTGGGACAGAGAAAGTTTCATCTTGGTGTAACCAGGGAGCCGCGGGTGACTATCAGTCATATTGTTTAGTGCAGAGCAATTTCTGTACCTTTCTCCCTCACTTCAATACCTCTGCCACACCTGTCCCCTAACCTGAAAAAAAAACAAATGCAGCGAATTCAAAAATTCAGCTGCCGGTATGCAGCCAAACAGCTGTTAATTTTTGTTATGATCACTTCGACTGGTGTAAACCAGGTACACATTTTCAGCGTGGGCATTTTGAGGTCAGTAGTGTTTCACTGAATTCAAACTGTGATTAAAATTGACAAGCGGACTTGTAAAGCTTCAAATTATTAACCAAGTACTCTACTCTAGATCAGACAGGAGGCAGGATGCTTTGTCACGATGTGATGGAATTGGAAGCAACCCTTTATTTTTCTGAAAATATATTTTATGCATGAGCATTGACAAAATGCGTCAGCCTTCACGGCTGACAACGCATAAGGTGCAAAACAAATCAGTTTGTTCCTAAACTTGGTGTTACTCGCTGCATTTACAAATCAAAATGAGCTGTGCCAGATTTCAGAATGTCGTAAAACGTCATTGAAAAATATTACAACTGGACAATGTGATGGATTCCATTCAGCAACCATTGCACAGATCCACAATTTTAATCTCTGTGCCTTTAAAGTGTCCCAGATTAATGTTTGACTTATGTGCTGCATGTATAATAACGAGCTGGCTGCTGGTCCCAGCTGCACGGCAGCATCAGTTGTATGTGTCCGAAACACAGATGCATTCCTTCTCTCTTTTACACAAGTTAAATATTTACCTTGTTGAATGCCTATCTATGGAAATGCAAGGGTTCAAGGCATTAGAAGCATTGAAGAGAATATATCTTTGTAACAGTGACACTGTTCATACAAACTGCCGTGAGGAATTCTGCTCAGTTCTACAGGACTGAGTTCCATGAAATGACTAAAGTTTGATGCAAGGATAGGGATTTGCACTAAGCATTAATTGCATCGAAAATGAGAACTTTGGCGGCTTAGCAGTTGAGAACATCATGGATGATTTTGCTTTCCAAACATCACAAAGGGAAAAATAGTGTTATATTTTTAGCTTCATTTTTAACTTTTAAGAAGCCATGAATGTTTTTTTGTTAAGTTGAAAGTAGTATATCATGCAAAGATATATTTTGGAAGACGTGTTTTCGTTCGATTGGAGTCTCTTTGCGCCTTTACATTTGTATATACGCAAATATAAAATTTTAAGATTCCTCTTTTCAGTCCACTACCTGTGAGAATTATAAATGAATACTTTTATAGAAAAGGACGTTTTAAGCTTAACATACTTCATGGTGTCAGCATGTCTTAATCCACTCAGCAACTGATACTCATAAGACATGTCTTTGTCTACTGAAGACCTGACTATTTCCTTGTCTTTCTATTAAAAAAATCGTGACTTTATATTTAAAGTCAGTGAACTTAGATCAGAGTTAGGAAATGTTAGACACCGAAGAGGTTTAACACCAAAACTGAAGACTGTAGGAATGAACAAAAGTGAATGTCTGTGATTAAATGGAAAACCAGGAATGGAAACTGTGTGAACCATTAGTTTTCTATATCATCAAACATGTTAGGCTGCAATGCAGGACCGTTCCACTTTGACATAAACAGTTTTAACGTTTAATCTCTTTTGACACATGTGTCATCTGAGAGTATTTGGCACCCTTACAAAATGGTTAGATTTATAATTCCCATTTCCTATCAATCACTGGCACTTTGTAACAGGGATCAGATTGAAGGCAGGGCAGAACAATAACAATATATTTCCTAGATGAAAAACAATATGTTTTGCAACAACAATCTCTCTCACTCTTTCTTTCTCTCTCTCTTTCTCTCCCCCTCTCTCTCTCTCTTACACACACAAACACACAACACACAAACACACACATACACACACGAATACAAACAAACTCTCTCTCTAACTCCTTATCGCTCTGTCTCACACACACATGCAAACACACATACACTAAATAATTCAGGATAATGTATACACCAGCTTATAAACTGACATTTATTTGCCAAATTGGGCTTGATACCCAATGGAGATGAATAAAATTGTACTTATTCTATTGAACATGACATCTTGTCCTCAGGCTGTAACGTACCATCTTACTTGTAAAAGTTAACTTCGTAGCCAGCACACGGAGGGGTAAATTTAAAGTGAATCTGATTTGCTCATGATAACTAACATACAGGGTATATAGCCAGATCTAATTGTTGTAGTGTGCTTGAAAACGGTCAATGGGGATTATAATAAAGGAAATTCTGTATTGGGCCTGATAAGCAACTGAATGAGAAAAATTCTGAACCGTGAGAAGGGTGGTATAGAACTTCAAAAGGGCATGGCAAGTTGGTGGAATGGGTGCACACATGGCAGATGATGCACAGTGCATAGAATGAAATGGTTCATTTTGATAACAGGAACATGAGCAGATACATCATGAAATAATAGGTACATCTCAGAATGGGCAGAGGGGAAGAGCAGAGGGACAAGTCATGAAAGGTGGCAAAACAGCATGAGCAATCGGTCAGTAAACTACAAAGTATCCGAGGCTACATTTGTAGGGAAATAGAGAACACGAGCAAGGACGTTATGTTCAATTTATATAAATCATGGATTTGGCCTCTAATTGAAGTATCTCATAGAGTTCTGGGCACTGCGACTGAGGAAGAATGTGAATTTACTGAATAGAGTCCAAAAAATGAATCACGAGGATGGTTCCAGTGACGAGGAAGTTCAGGTATGAAGATAGATTGGAGAAGTTAGGATTACTTTCCTTAGAGAATAGACGGCTGAGAGATTTGATAGACGTATTTACAATCATGAGTGGCCTAGCGTAAATGGGGAGATACGGTTCCTTTTTGTGAAAGCAAACAAAGTGAACTCAGATCTAAAGTCATCAGGAAAAGAAGCGATGATAACATGAATTACACATTTTTCACAGAGCGAGTGGTTAGGATCTGGTGCACAGTGACTTGAGGTAGTTTCAAAGGAAGCATTCATTAGGGAATTAGAACTCTGTAAATGAAGAAAGTGCTGGATTACAGGGAGAACGCGGCAAAATAGCTCTCGGTGAGTTTTTCATTCAGATTTTCGTTGCAGGCACGATGGGACAAATGGCGTTCATCTACTTTGGAACAATTCTATGATTCTGTGACTTTATTTCCTCCATCCTCTTCCCTGTTTCTCTCCTATTTCACCCTTAGAATTTCTGCAGTCCGGTCCCTGCTTTAATTAACGGCAGTGAAATATAATTGCAAAGCCGTAATTTTCAGCAGCGCACCGCTTTCAGCACACTTGCCCAACCTCCATCCAGGATCGGGCATCATGACGTAATGGCGCTGGGCCGGGAGTTACTTTGCGGGAATCAAACAATAGGATCTACTTTCGATTGGTAAATGATCAGCAAGCAACTCAACGATTGGCTAACGATACTTTAAGGCTCAAAGTGAGCAGGAATAGACTTAACAGAGCTGAGCAGATGCTCTGCTATTGGTCGGATTTTAAAGTGTAATTTTAATTGTTCCAGAACATTCCAGAGCAGTCGCGTCTCTCTGATTGGACATTATAGCTGTCACTCTGATACTGGAAGTCTCCAATTGGAAAAGGCAGACGTCCGTTACACTTTCGGCATTTTTGGAATCCAGGCAGTGCAGGCTGGAGCTTAGGAAAACAATTAGGAGAGCAAAAAGGGGATTTGAGAATGCTCTGGCTGGGAATAGTAGGGAAAATCCCAAGATATTCTGTAAGTATATCAATGATAAGAAGATAACCATGGAAAGAGGAGAACCCATAAGGGACCAAGGGGGCAATCTATGGGTCGAGCCAGAGGTCATCGCGAGAGTGTTGAATAAATACCTCACGTCCGTCTTCACCCACGAGAATGGGAATGAAGGTATCGAGCTCGTGGGGAGAAACTGTAAGGTTCTTAAGCAAATTGATATTGGGAGTGACAAGGTATTGAAGGTGTTGGCAGGCTTCAAAGTGGACAAATCTCCAGGTCCGGATGATTTGTATCCCAGCCTGCTGAGGGAGGCAATGGAGGAGATCGCAGGGGCTCTGACCCGAATTTTTAATACCTCTCTGGCCATGGGGGAGGTGCCAGAGGACTGGAGAACAGCTAACATGATTCCACTATTCAAAAGTGTTGTAGAAAAAAGCCAGGGAACTACAGGCCAGTGAGTCTCACGTCAGTAGTAGGGAAACCATTGGAGAAATTTCTGAATAAGTCTATCTATCCCCACTTAGAGAGGCAAGATTTGATCTTGGAGAGGCAAGATTTGATCAGGGATATACAGCAAGACTTTGTCAGAGGGAGGTCTTGCCTAACAAATTTGATTGAATTTTTTGAGGAATTGACCAGGTGTGTAAATGAGGGTAGTGCATTTGATGTAGTTTGTGTGGATTTCAGCAAAGCCTTTGACAAGGTCCCACATGGGAGACATTTAAAGAAGGCAAAGGCACATTGGATCCATGGTAATTTTATAAGGTGGATTAAAAATGGGCTTAGTTGTAGTATGCAGAGTGTTATGACAGATGGGTGCTTTATTGATAGGAAGTCAGTGCCCAGTGACATACCACAGGGATCTAAGCTCGGTCCCCTATTATTTGTCATTTATATACACTACATGGATGGCTATGTGGTGGATAGGATTAGTAAGTTTGCGGATAACACAAAGATTGGCCCGATGGTAAACAATGTGGCTGAGTGTCTTCGGATACAGCATGATATAGATGGGAATTCAAATGGGCAGAAAGTGGCAGATGGAACTTAATCTTGAAAAGTATGAGGCAATACACTTTGTAAGGAGTAATTTGACAATTAATTATTCAATGAGCAGCATGGCACTCGGAAGTTCTGAGGAACAAAGGGACCTTGGCGTGTGTGTCAATAGATCTCTGAAGGCAGAGGGACATGTTAGTGGGCTGGTGAAAAAGGTATATGGGGCACTTGCCTTTATCAATCGAGGTATAGATTACAAAAGAAGGGAGGTTTATCGGAGTTGTCTTGCACCTTGGTGAGGACACAGCTGGAGAACTGTGTGCAGTTCTGGTCACCAGATTATAGGAAGGATGTGATTGCACTGGAAGGGGGTGCAGAGCAGATTCACCAGGATGTTGCCTGGGATGAAATGTTTAAGTTATGAAGAGAGATAAAAACAAAAAAAACTGCGGATGCTGGAAATCCAAAACAAAAACAGAATTACCTGGAAAAACTCAGCAGGTCTGGCAGCATCGGCGGAGAAGAAAAGAGTTGACGTTTCGAGTCCTCATGACCCTTCGACAGAACTTGAGTTTGAGTCCAAGAAAGAGTTGAAATATAAGCTGGTTTAAGGTGTGTGTGTGGGGAGCGGAGAGATAGAGAGAGAGAGAGGTGGTGGGGGGGGGTGGTGTGGTTGTAGGGACAAACAAGCAGTGATAGAAGCAGATCATCAAAAGATGTCAACGACAATAGTACAATAGAACACATAGGTGTTAAAGTTAAAGTTGGTGAAGAGAGAGGTTGGATAGACTTGGGTTGTTTTCGTTGGAGCAGAGAAGACTGAGGGTCGACCTGATTAAGGTGTACAAGATTATGAGGGGCATGGACAGGGTGGATAGTTAGCAGCTGTTCCCCTTAGTTGAAGGGTCAGTCACACGGGGGCATAAGTTCAAGGTGTGGGGAAGGAGGTTTAGGGGCGATGTGAGGAAAACCTTTTTTTACCTAGATTGTGGTGACTGTCTGGAATGCACTGCCTGGGAGGGTGGTGTAGGAGGGTTGTCTTACATTCTTAAAAAAAGCATCTGGATGAGCACTTGGCATGTCATAACATTCAAGGCTATTGGCCAAGTGCTGGCAAATGGAACTAGGTAGTTACGTCAGGTATTTCTCATGTGTCTGTGCAGACTCGATGAGCTGAAGGACCTCTCCTGCACTGTGATCCTATGATTCTGTTATTCTGTGATTCGGCACTCTTCATGTCATCCAGTAGCTGTCAGTCAAAGATTCAATGCTATGATTTTATGACATTCAGTACTGGAGGGTGGGAATTGTCTTGGGATGGCTGATTGTTTGATGTGAGGTCAGCCAGCGTTCGGAGCTTGCTGACTGGCTGATGCGGCTGTCAGAGATCGAGTTCAGCTCCCTGATAGGTTAAAGCATCTGCTGGTTACAGATGAAGCTCACTGATTGGCTGAAACATCTGTGTATCACTGGTCGAAGCTGCGTGATTGGGTGTAACAATTATTAGCCATGGGATGGAATTGGCTGATTAGCATAAAAATCATCAGGTTATTATCCGTGATTAGGTGAGGCTATCAGTGATTGGATGAAGCTACTGTCAGTCAGCCAGCAGGCGGAGATCCCTCATTGGCTGAGGAGGCTGTCAGTCAGCGGGCGGTGAGCTCTGATTGGTTGATGCGACTCTCAGTCACTTATTTATCTTCATTAATTTAATAATCATTGTAACCGGATATTTCACCACGTGTTTGATCTGCTCTCTAAACCTGGATTGAGTCACGGCATAAATAAATGTATTTGTGCAGCAATTTAAACTCTGCAGCATAAAACCGACTTGTTGTAAGACATATTCATGATCGGTGAGGGAAATTAACCCCTTCACAACATTGTAGATGAATTGTATAACATACACCGACCACAAGAGGATGAAGGTGCCGGATATGGTGAAGAGTAGAATCATGGACTTCCTCCTGCTCTCCATCTCTGGGTCACTGCGATTCTCTCCCTTACTCTGGGCCCTCAGTCCCTTCCGGACTCGACTGGTCACTAAAATGTGTCTGACTGTCAGAGCGTTGATCAACAGAATTAAACCGAATGGGAGCAATGGGGTTAAAACCGTCTCAAACCAGGAAAAACCCACCCATCTGTGATCAGAAAAATAGCTTGGTTTTGTATCACAGAGCCAAGGCACGTTGTCGATTATCTCTCTTGGTTCCAGTGTAAAGTACCAGGGGATGTTTTTTAAACCGAGTAGGATGCCGGTTGTCGCTAGAACCACAGCCGCTGTTTTCCCGGTGCAATATTCTGTTTTCAGCTTCTGGCAACGAATGGCCACAAATCGATCAAAGGAGAAAGTGACGGTGAACCAGACAGAACAGTCTGTGGCTGCAGCCATCAGGATAGCGCGAACACTACACACAGGGGTGATGTCCAGGAAACACAATGGGAAATAATAATAATTGATCTGGTACAGTATGAGGTCGGTGACAATGACCAGTAGATCCGCCGTTGCCATGGCCACCAGGTAGCGTGTAGTGCAGGTGGAGAGGCCACACTTTCCCCGGGACAGGATCACAATTCCCAGTAAATTAACTGTCAGAGAGAGAAGGGAGAAGAGCCTGGAAATTAATGAATAAACATTTTGCGTGTCTGAGTCAGACAGTAAGAACAGCATTTTCAGCACCAAAAAATAGTGTGAGTAGTGATGGGGAGGGGTGGTGGTGATAGAGATTAAATTTCAGGCTGGAACGCAGCAAATGTAACCATAACATTTAAGAAGGGATGGATAGAGAAACTGTGATCTCCAGGCCACTTAGTTCGGCGTCAGTAGCAGGAGAATGTTGTTAATTTAATTATGCTGAGGAAGCTGGAAGTCCCTGATTTAATCTGTTTCCCAGCATTAATTCTGACCGGCTGTGTTTCCCAATCAGACCTCACATCCGACACAAAGATATCGCTGATTGGCAATTGGAACTGTCATCTCTCCTCCGGCCCAATTATCAGATGCCACTAGGGATTGAATCCTTCTCATTGACTCTTGCTGGGGTTGGACTTCAATTCCTGATTAAGGAATTCCCCGTGATAGCACCCTCAAGCTGGGTCAAATCACTCTCCAACATCGAAAATCTAAATGGTTTCAAATCCTTCCCAGTTTACAATTCTTCAAGGTATTGGCCATCTCCAGGTCAGGACAATTGCAGGGCTCACTCTTCCCAGGAAAATACTGTCTCCAGGTTCAGAACTTCCCCAGAACTAATTCTTTCAAGGACTACAAACACACCAGTTTCGGACACTACACCAGGCACAAACTTCGCAGGCGGAGTATACCCCTCCCTATTCAGACAGGCCCCAGGGTACAATCTTCCAGGGAGAAATCAACTCCAGATTCAGGACAATCCCAAGGGCACATTCTTCCCAGGAACAGGCGTTTTCAAGGTGTGGACTCTCCCCAGGGTACAGAAGTCCCAAGAAAACAACCTCCCCAATACTGGATGTTCCACAATTACACTCTTCCCAGGAATGGAAATGGCCCAGGTACGGAAATCCCATCCCACTCTCGCCAGGGTTAAAAGCTACCCATGCTGATGCCTTCTACGGCACACTTTTCCCCAGAATATGCACTCCTCCAGTTTCGGACAACGGATATAGTAAACTCTTTCCAAGGAATAGAACACCTCCCCCCACCCCCCACCCCCCACCACCCCCCCCCCCCATTTTGGCTGCAACCCAGATTATTGACTTTGCCAGGAAGAGTCGTTCTTCAGTTTCGGCCCTTCCACAAACCAACTTCTTCACAGGAATAAAACCACATAAGGCTCAGAACATCACCAGGCCACAGCCTTGAGAGGAATATGCCCTCTCCAGGATCAGCCCCACCCCAGGTCTGATTCTCCCAGGACTAGGCACTCTTTAGTTTCAGTTGCTCCCGAGTTCACTTGCTTCTGAGTAAGAGAATATCTCCCGGTTTCAAAAATCGCCTGGACACACGCTTTTCAGGTACAGGCCCCAAGTTTTGGCACTCTCCAGAAAACTCTCCTTGCCAGGATTGAAACCTCGTCAAGTTATTACACTCCCCAGGGCATGCTGTTTCCTGGACTACACCCACTCCAAGGTCAGACATTCACCATCTCACACTCTTCCCAGCAACAGAAGTCTCTCCGGTGCATATTCTTGCCAGGAACAAACCGTAGCCATTTTCATACTCTACCCATGGGACACTCTTCACAGGAGTACACCCTCTTCAAATTCAGCCCCCCCTCCCATATCGCATTCTTACCACGAACAGACAATCTACAAATCCAAACACTGCCATTTCACACTCTCCAAACGAATAGACATTATCCAGTTTCATGATCTCCCCAGGTCAAATTACCAGGACCACATCCTCTCCAGATTTTGGCTCTCCCAGGGCACACCCGTACCATGGAAAGTACCTTCAATATGCAGATGCTCATCCACGCGGAGTCCTCTCAGGAATCAAATCAATGCAACTTTTGCAACCGCGAGGGCACACTTTCAATCAATGTTCACCAAATGGCATACTACTGCTTCTATGTTTTCAAAGATGCACCCCGTCCACATCTGGACATTCCCCAGGGCACACACTGCGCATTAATAGACACTCTACAGATTCAGGCTCTCCTGAGGTCACATTATTCCTCTGAATTGTCCCTTCCGAGTTCGACCTCTACACATGTGGCATACACACTCCAATTCCAAAACTGTTCTGGTCACACTGTTTTCAGGTATAGCATCCATTTTTTGATACTCTCCAGGAAACTCTAATTAACAGCAACGAAAACCGGTCAAGTTTTTCCCCTGCCCAGGGCAGGTTTTTTTCCTGGACTGCACCAACTCCAGATTCAGACATTCACCATCTCACACCCTACCCAGCCACAGACCTGTTCCAGGCTTGGAAAACCCCTGCGTGCACCTCCAGTTATGTACACTTACCAGGTCAGAGTATTCCCTGGACTATGCCCTTCAGGGTTCGCAAACTCTCCAGGGCACATGCGTCTCAGGAACAAATCTTGCACGTTTGGACACTCCTCTGGAAGCCCTAATCCCAGGAATAGACCATCTCCAAATTTGAAAGCTCCACAGGGCAGTTTGCTCCCTGGAAGATACCCCTCCACGTTCAGGCCTTGCCCGATACTCACGCTTCTCCATGATAGAACACTCCAGATCTGAAACTCCCAGTGACGCAGTTCGAAGCAATTATTCCTTCTCAGGAACACTTCAGGCACACTCCTTACAGGAATTGTCCTTCTGAATGTTCTCAAGTTTAGAGGGCACACTTCACATGAATAGACCTTCACCATTAGAGGCCCTGCCCGGAACACTCTCTATGCAGATGTTGGCTCTGTCCATGTTTGGGCTCGTCTCAGATCATTCGCTTCTGAGGAGTATGATGTCCATCCCCCCCCAACACCACCACCCCACTCGGTTTGTGCCCTCCCCAGGTCAAGCTCGACATGAGAATAGACCTTCCCCAGTTACGTTCTCTCCCCAGGGCACACTTATCCAAGGAAAATTCCCTTTCCGTGTTTAAAAACTCAGCAGGATAGGGGGTATTGGAACAGTCCCTCTGCAGGTTTGGACACCTCCAAATGCACATTCTGCCCAGAGATAGGCTTTCTCCAGATTATGACTGATACTGCCTGCCTTTCTCCCTCCCATCACCACCCTGATGCCTGCCAAAAAAGGTCAGACTATTCAAAGGGATAAAATCGTCCCAAGTTCAAAAACTCTCGAGGTGGGCCCTTCCTTCCAGGAAGAGGGCCTTTCTGGGTCGGGCCTTCCCTTGAATTGGTTCAACGTTCCACTTCACACACACCCTCCAGCCCCAGGATTACATCTTCAGACATTCCCCAGGATTGATTCCCATCCAGGGTCAGTGATTTCCTCTCTTAGAGGGCTGTTCACCAATGGAAACGCATGCCAAAGAGGATTATACATGCGCCCTCGTTAAGCATAATTAAGTAAGAAAGAGCTAGAATTGTTATCCTGGGGACATAAAGGGTTATGCGGAGTGGACAGGAAAGTGGAGATGACGCAGAAAGTCATTTGTGATCTCATTGAATGTTGGCGAAGGCTTTAGTGGCCGTATTTACTCTTGTTCCTATCCCGTATGTATGATGTGTTCAATCTTGGATTCCAAGTTGCTGTGGCAACATGCACATTCGCACGTATATTATGTGCTGCAGCTACGTATAGGGATGGTAGAGACTGGATCTTTCCCTTCATCACATGGCTGACCAAGAATCTCTCCTGCTCTGGCCACTTGCCATTTGCGTGTGTTGGGAAGGGTTTGCAGGTTGAAGTTTAACCTGTTTGGCACGTTAATAACACCTCTCCCTTGATCATCAAGTCCTGGGTTCAGACTCGAACACAGCTTCAGGTTCGGAGGCAGGGAAGCATCCCACTGGACGAGCACTCTTTTGCATTAAAAATACAGTAAGCTTCATGAATTTGTGTGTGCACAAAGGCCATGCTAATCTTCTTTGCGTGGATTTCATATTAGTGTATGTGATGCCGAAGCGAGCACAAAAGCACCAGACACATACAGGGTGGGTGCCTGGCTGGGATTGGAGCCGATACGTGGATCTGACCCTCAGCAGGAACAGTCGCCTTTCTGATATTAATGCAGGAACCAACAATGTCCCATTTCTCAATGTGGACTTGCCACAGGATCAGGCCCTCACCCCGCAATCACACCATCCTCTCCTTGATCAGACGCACAGGACCTGTCCCCCACACAGGATCAGACTCCCTCAGGGCCTGAACCCTCCTCATGAACAGAAACGCTGAGGATAAGACCCACCCTGGCACCAGAACATCCCTCAGGGTCAGAAAAACCCTCAGCAGTTGAATCCCTCAGGGTATAATCCAATCATTTTCAGACCCGCTCAGGAGCATACCTACTCACTGGGATCAGAAACATGCCGCGGCATCAGACATCCTCAGGATCACACTTCCACAGTATCAGAAACCCTACTTCGAATGAGAAGCTCTCAACAACCATCTCCCCTCCCCCACTTAGGAAAAGAAATGCAGTTCCATGTAAAGGAATGTACTATAGCTTTAAATTGGACATTATTTGGGAATTTTTATAATGCATTCGCTGCAGTTAGCTGAGAGTGTTAAGATGCCACTTGTCCTAACATTGAACTAAATTAAGCCAGATGTACAGTACATCACCTCATTAAGTATACTAGCCATAATTATGCTTAGTTTGGTAAACAGGCAGCGTTTGACAATAGAATTAAATAATATGAAGTTACATAATTTATTGATTGAATGATACAAAAATAATCAATTAGTGAAAACAACTCAAGAGCTTTTGATCATTCTTGAGTTTGAAACATTTCCAAGGAGTTGGCATTTCGTAATTTGCTGCCAGCTCAATGAATTGACCCTGTATTATAATTCAATCAATCTTCAAAGCTCCCAGAAGTGGAGAAGGATATCAGGGTAGGGCTGGAAGGGCATTGCAGCTGATAAGGTTATCTGAATGTGGCAGATAGTTTGGAAGATAATGCATTGAATATGCAGGTGGCATCTGGAAGCCGTCGACAAAGGGAAGTCTATCGCTGCCACTCCTGGAAGGTGAAGGGGTAAATGTTGTATCGCGGGAAATGAGATGGAGATGGTCCAGTGTCCTGTTAACCACAGTGGAAGGAGATTATGCTGAGGAACAATAGGGGCATATCACGAGCACTGGTAAGGAAGGGGTCAGCGTCAGAACAGGGAATGGAGAAATTGGGAGCTATTGGGACAGAGTTTTTCCAGCAAGTTCTGGGTGGGGGATTGGATGTGTTGGGGCTGGTGGGGGGTGAGGAGGAGAATATTGAAAGGAGCTGTGGGATTTATTGACCTTATAATAGATATTAAAGGGAAACCTTTCCCTGAAATGGAGGGAGTGAATTTAAGGAAGTGAATGAAAGTGTTCGAGATGGACCCTGTGCTTTGGCAAGACAGAGGGTAAATGACAAGCTGCTCAAATCCCAGCGGGGAACTTGAAAAAGCCGCCACAACTATTTTCAATTTGTACTGATTTTGAGATTTTGGCTTTGATTTCAGAAATAAGAAGGCCCCTGAAGCTTAGGGATTTTTTTAATAACTAAATTAAACATGAATTGATAAATTAAGAAGATTGCAAGCGCATGCATTATTCTACGCATTACACTTATAATAACTTCTAAGTCCCCTAATTAACCTGACTCCAAGTTACACCTCCCTTAAGGCAGCAGCAAAATACTTAGATTTAAACATTAAAATTTACAGAGATAAAGCACTCACCCTGGACAGTCACATTCAAAAAGTGAGTTTCTTTAATACCTTTGGTTCCTGGAGACAGCAGTTTGGTACATGCAGGCTGGAGGATTTTTCACGCTTGATTTAGATCTTAGATTGCTTGGCCTTACACACAGTATTCTCCCATTTATAGATTTTTCCCCTTGGAATGATCAGTCCCATTATTTCTCTGCATCTTTGGGCTTTACCTCTTCAATAATAAAATTCTATCATGGGGCCAAAAT
This sequence comes from Carcharodon carcharias, assembly GCF_017639515.1. NCBI lineage: Eukaryota > Metazoa > Chordata > Chondrichthyes > Lamniformes > Lamnidae > Carcharodon > Carcharodon carcharias. The sequence continues at coordinate 2,501,613 of NW_024470701.1, read as the reverse complement.
TATCAGCAATCTTTGTTAAAAGATAAACACAGTTTTTTGAACTTCTGCTCTTCATGTGTAACATTCCACACCGTATTTTGAATTCAAGCCGCCTAGTTAAATTATAAACACACATTTCCTTGTGCCACACATTCTACAACTTCAGCCATGTTTACATGCTTAGCATTTCAAACTTAGCATTTTCTTGTTACATCAATGCCTTCAGACCAGTTGTATTTGTTTCAATGAAGTCAGACAAACACGCACACGCACACACACAGTCCTACTATTACTCTACTTTACAATGAATGCCAAATAACATTATATAGTATATTTTCCTAACATCCTCATCCTTAATGAAAGATTTACTGTCATAAGTTAAGAATGCAGCTTTATTATATTCAGCCATCTTAAGCTACCTCCTATATTTATCCACATTCTCCCAATATTGCATTCCCATATGGATGCATGAACATAATAATCCACGATAGCCTTTGCTTTCACATCTCTCAGAGCCACCATACCATTCCCAATGACAGTGGTTAGATATGTAACTTGCACTTTTGCAAAATCACTCTTTATTCACGTTCATCACTGAATTAGATTCGTGTAATCAACTAAAAAAATTATTCCAGAGGTTTCAACTACTCCTCCCAAGTCTGACTGAAAATATCAAGTCGCCAATAGGAAAAACACAATTGCACAGGCCTGAAATTATTTTTTTTTTGCCATTCTTTGAAATGTCGCAGCTGCATTCTTCACACCAAACGACACGTATTTAAACTCATAATACACATTGGGCCTCACAAAAGCTGATATTTCCTTTGCTCTTTCTATTAATTGTACATGCCAATATCTTCTCAGCAACTCAAGCTTTGTGATAAATTTTGATTCTCACACTTTCTCAATGCGACGTTCCAAATGTGGTATAGGATATGAATCCGCTCTCATCACTGCATTCATTTTTTCAATTGTCCAACGCACAATGTTGTGGCCATCAAGTTCCGGGACCAGCACAGACAGCGAACTTCAGTTACTGCAACTAGACTCAATGATATCATTTGGAAGCGTCAACTCAAACTCTTTCTGTGATTGTGATAACTTTGCCGGATTTAATATATAAGGATTTTGCCTTACCTAGAGTTAATGTTTTACAGGCACATTATGTAAAGCTAAATTTGTAATCCCCAATTTATTTCCACAAACAGCTTCATGTGACTGCAACAGCATTTCTGATTCACTTTGACACTTGTCTGGAAGGAAAATCAATATTACATTTTAATTTTCAAGTGCTCGCTCATTATCCAATTTGATTACAGGAAACTGAATTTCAGACACCTTCATATCTACCTCTTTCTCATTTCCAACCATCACTAACACCTCACTTTTTGGCCTCTTCATTGCAGAAGTGTTTTTTTTAAGTAAATATACATATCATACCCTCTGCTTCTTTCTTCTATCTGTATTATTTATTAAATCACTTACTTCACGAGTTCCTTTTCAGCCCTGGAAGTCCTACTAAACCTTGCCTTTAAATCCTCACAAGTACTGGTAACAAAAGTAATGTTTTCTCCTGACTAAAAAACAAAAATAGCTGTGGCTTTGTTGCCTGCCTTCACTTTCATGACCCACGTTATGTATTCAATTGTTCCCTTGCCAACTCACATGCTGAGAACAATCAATCAAACAAATTTGATATATAATCCAGGTGAAAAGTGTCTGAAGTTTAAATGACCAATTTCTAACGAATAAATTTCAGTTTTCGCCTTACCTCATGGCCATAGAATAGTTGGAAGGACAAAAAACAGTTGATGCATTGGAGAGTCCCTTACTGCAAACAACAAGAATGTAATGTTCCTCTCGTAATCCTGTATATAACACTGACGATATGCTTTCATCATACTTTTTTAAAGTTCGATGCCATCTTTCAAAAGCCCACTCTGACTCCGGATGTTAAACTGTTGGCTTAAACGCTTTTAATCCCAAACTGTTCAATACTTCTTCAATGAGATGTTAAATGAGATATGTACCCTGATCTGATTGAATTTCCTCAGATAAGCCATGGCTTGTAAAAGAATGATCACTCTCCAATTATGTTCTTTGTTGCATTATATCTCAAAGGTATTGCTTTAGGAAGCCTTGTAGTCACACCCATTATTGTCAGTCTGCAGTGAATTCCACAATTAGTCTCAGGGAGGGGTCCTACAAAATCGATCATGACACTAGTAAAAAGTTCTTTAAATCCTGGAATTGGAATTAAAGTCGTTGGTGTAAGCAATGCTTGAGGTTAGCCTATCGCCAGATATTTGTGACATGTTCTACAGATTTTGACTACTTTCCAATGCATTCCAGACCAATATAAGTCATTTTGTATTTTTAACTGTGCCTTTCTAACTCCTAAATGTCTCCCCATTGGAATTTCATAAGCAATCCTCAGAATTTCATTTCTATATCCAAATGGAATAACAATGTGGTCCACCTCTCTCAAGCTTTTACCTGCTGAAATATGATACGGTCGTCATTTTCTCATTAAAACATTACCCTTAAGGTAATATCATTCTGGAATACAATCTGTCGCTGTTTCCGAATACACTGTCTGATATAACTCTTTTATTTGCCAACCCCTTTTTTGCAACTCAACCAGCTGCCTTGAATTCACCACCTCAGTAGCATTTTCCTCTTTTCTTTCTTCAATTTAGTTTCCCCCCCGACCACCTCCCCCCTCCCACCGCCCCCAACCACCACCCCCCGCCTACCCCCCCGCCAACACACATATGCACGCTCAACACACATTGATCTGGACACACACACAAACAGACACAGGCTCCACTATTACTCTACTTTGCAATACATCCCAAATAACAATCTGAAAATTATTATATTTTCCTGAGATCTGTGAAGAGGAAATGTGACTGAAATCAGAAGAAACATTGAACAATTTTTCCAAGTCAAAGCTACAGAAGAAATGGCAGCAACAGTCTTCAAAATACCAAATTGCACCAACATAGTCTTAAAAATAACCAGCAACGCAATTGGCATTGGAACAAGGAATCATTCACGTACTCTACATAGGGGGCACCTTGAGTCTGGAACACCTCAATGTTTACACAAGAAGCCCACACACCAATGCTGTATAATAGGCTCTTGTGCAGCTGTCAGGATGAAAAACCTGTAAGTGTTTTTATTCCCAGACCACAGCTGATGCAGAATCATTACATTCAGAATTAAGTGTGAATAACATTGCACTTTTCAGCTTCAAATGGGAACCTCAGAATACACAAACATGAGCTGGTAGTGGAAACTGAACGGGAAAATGACCTTATGGTGACTGTGAGGTGAAATATCGCCCATTGTGAGATTAAGGACGCCGCTGATTTACTGGCTTCTGGAGTGGAGAAGACTGACATGGTAAGAAAGTGAAATGGATTACTGCAGCACATCTCCGAGGTCAGAACGAAGGAAGTGACCCGTTTTCTGGGACAGTCGGTTCAGAATGAACCAGCAGCTGAGGAAGGGAGAGAGATGCCTAAGGAATGGGACTAAATTGTCATTGAATGATGAATCAAATGAAACCAAGAACATCATTGAAGGCAGATATTTCGTAAAGTAATGAACGATAGGGTAAAACAACTTTTTTGGATGGATTGCATAAAAATAACCTAAGACCAGTTACCACAGCATCAGAGGTAGTAAGCATAATGGGACCAAAATCTCAGAGAAAAAAAGATCAAGAAACGCAGGATCTAAGAGCAGGTAGTCCATGTTCCAGGAAAAAGGATACACGTGACAACTTCAGTAAATTATCTATTTAAACTGAAATTTTTTGACAAGATTAACACATTCGAAGCCAAGGACCGGGCTTTTCTGAAGGCCTTCTGGAATTAAGAACAAAACAGAATCATAACTATTCTTAGATCAAGTGCAGTTAGGGGAAATGCAGCAGAATGGACAGCAAGTTAGCTACCAGAACAGAAAAGAGGGAATAGTGGTTAAAGGGATTTACTCAGATTGGTGCAAGGTGGGAATTGTTTTTCCAAAGGAAGCAGTGCTGGGTTCGCTGTCCTTCATAATTTACATAAACAGCGTGGAATTGTGAAGCTGTAAGGCAATGCCAAATTTTACAGATCAATCCAAATTGTGAATACAGTGAATTCAGCGGACGAGCACAACAAAATGCTTCAACACATTAATAATAATGAATAAACTGCTGCAGTGGACATTTGAATGGTAAGTTAACTCAGTGTCAGATGCTGTAGTTTGAATAGAACAATCAGTTGCCCAAATGCTCCTGGGAATATCAGTGTCTGAATGTGGAAGCAGGTGTTTCATAGTTCAGGGAAACAGATCCGCAAATCAGTTTGAGCAACATCGCTAGTTATTTAAACCAAAGGAAACATATGCAGAGAGAGTACTAGTGTTCATTTCCAGGGAAAAGGCAGTGCAAGAACAATCACCAAGAGGATTGGAATACTTTAAGATTGCATTCGGGTTGTTTAAATGACAAGAAATTGTTAACATGTGACTGTGTTGGAGAACTGCAATATAAAACAGAAAACAAAATGGAGGCTTTTCATATTGTAGATCCATCACAAAACATCTTCAACCAACATCAAGAATCTTCCTGTTCTAAAATCATTACATTGGTAAAACACAGAGGCAGTTCCATAGAAAGGAGAGATCACTCTTTACTGATAAGGAAACATGATTGAAAAATAGAATGAATTTAGTTCAGTCACGTTAGTGACCCACACTCAGTACAATTACACTGCAATATGCTTCAAGCCACATATCGTCACTGGGGACGTTACTCCACTTTTCGGCACTGACTCAGGCTTAGTAAGATTCTACACTACGTATTCATGGTATTCCATGGCAACTGTGGTCACGTTTTCCACTCTGTACAGTAACCCACACTCAGTACGATTCTATACTGATGGATAATCCTAGTAAGACATTGTCATTATGGTCATATATACCAACCTGGTTAGTGTCACAAAGCCTCTTCAATTCTACACTTACAGGTATTTCCAGTAACACCTGGCCATTAGGAACAGGCTTTCCAATCTGGTTATTGATTTACAATCAGTGCACTTCTATACTGATAGATCCTTCTCGTTACACATGACCAAAGGCCATTCCTGTCAGGCGTTTCAATCTGGTTAGTGACAGATACCCAATTCAATTCTACACTAACCGATAATCCCAATAACACATGGCCATCAGGGTCAAGTATTCCATTCTGCTTAGTGGCCTTCACTAAGTACAATTCTACACTTATAGAAAAAACAGCTATAAATTGCAACTTGGTTGAGGAGATACAGTCTAGTTACGGAGCTACACACGGTGTGATTTTGCTCTGACTCTGACTATTATATTCCTTCAGAGAGTTAACCTTGATTGAGGACTGATTTACCATTGCAGAAATATCCGATAAAAGCAATTACATGATTATTCAGGTAATATATGATGTACAAATACGTTTTATTATCAACTGATGAAAAATAATAAGACCCTAGCGATTATTCAATAAACTTGAATTAAGCACATTACATCAATGCTCAAATGATCATGGTGGACACAAGATCAGCATGTTACATTATTAGTCACAAATTAAAAACCTAGACCTTTTAAAATTCATATCTAAACAACTACAATTGTTATAATTACTTACCAGGAACCCCAATTATGACAAGGATTGTGTAGAATATTTGTTCGGTAAGGTCTAATATTTCCAGCATTTCAGTGTGAAGTCATCTGTTCCTTTATGCGTCTGAGAAATGCAATGTATAAACGCTGTGATGATACATTCCCAAAGCATTTAATTTATACTATGTGCGATCACCACAGGGATAGTGAGGTTGCAACATCGTTTCTTTTTAAGTAAACAGATTACGAAACGAGGTCAATGATACAATATATCTATGTTTAGATAAATTAAAATACGGGTGCTGGATATCTGAAAGAAAAGCAAAACTTGCGAGAAAAACTCAGCAGGTCTGATAGCTTCTGTGGAGAGAAAGACAGAGTTAACTTTTCGAGTTCGTATGAGTGATCTTCAGAGATATGAACACATTCGACCTCTCCCTCCAGCAGCACCGCCGCACCCTTTTTCAAAGCTGCGCATGCCCCCAGTTTCATTTTATTCATCGTCTCATCCGACTCCTCAACAAGAAACTTTATCTCTTTCTCTCAAGTGCTAAGGAACACAAGCTCCAACAACTCATGGACACCAACACCCATCTAGGACCCTCCACCCCTGTCTGTCCCTCTGTCCCCACACCATCTTCTAATTTCAGCCCTGGCCATGTATTCACTATACCCCCTGACCTTCCCCTCTCTGACGCTGAACGTTCAGTGCTCAGCAAAGGACTTAGTTTCATACCCTCACGCCCTCATCTCAATGAATTTCGGGCTCAGCACGATGCAGAACTCTTCTTCCGCCGCCTTTGTCTCCGGGCTCACTTCTTTGGGCAGGAGGCCTCTCCCCATTCAACAGAGCCTTTTACCCACCTCCAATATTCTCCCTCCACCTGGACCCCTCCCTCTGGATTCTTACCTTCTCTTGATCTTTTCATTGAGAACTGTTGGCGTGACATTAGTTGTCTCAATTTCTCTGCTTTTCTCACCCATTCTAACCTGTCTCTCTCTGAACTTGCTGCACTCCATTCTCTCAGGTCCAACCCTGACATTGTCATCAAACCCGCTGACAAGGGTGGTGCTGTTGTTGTCTGGCTCACTGACCTCTACCTCGCGGAGGCTGAGCATCAACTCACAGACACATCCTCCTACCTCTCCCTGGACCATGACCCCACCACTGAACATCAAGCCATTGTTTCCAGGACTGTCACTGACCTCATCTCCTCTGGAGATCTTCCTCCCACAGCTTCCAACCTGATAGTTGCCCAACCTCGGATGGCCCGCTTCTACCTCCTACCCAAAATCCACAAACAGAACTGCCCCGGTAGACCGATCGTCTCAGCTTGCTCCTGCCCCATGGAACTCATTTCTCATTATCTTGACTCCCTTCTCTCTCCCCTTGTCCAGTCCCTTCCCACCTACATCCGTGATTCCTCTGACACCTTATGTCACATCAACAATTTCCAGTTCCCTGGCCCCAACCACCTCCTCTTCACCATGGACGTCCAATCCCTCTACACCTCCATCCCCCACCAGGATAGTCTGAGGGCTCTCAGCTTCTTCCTCGAACAGAGGCCCGAACACTACTCTCCTCCGTCTGGCTGAACTTGTTCTCAAACTGAACAATTTCTCCTTTAACTCCTCTCACTTCCTGCAAATAAAAGGTGTGGCTATGGGTACCCGCATGGGCCCCAGCTATGCCTGTCTCTTTATGGGGTATGTGGAACATTCCTTGTTCCAGTCCTACTCCGGCCCCCTGCAACAACTCTTTCTCCGGTACATCGATGATTACTTCAGTGCTGCTTCATGCTCTCGTCGGGATCTGGAAAAATTTATTAATTTTGCTTCCAATCTCCACCCCTCCATCATTTTCACATGGTCCATCTCTGACACTTCCCTTCCCTTCCTTGACCTCTCTGTCTCAATTTATGGTGATAGACTATACACCAAAATCCATTACAAGCCTATCGACTCCCACAGCTACCTCGACTACAGCTCCTCACACCCGGCTTCCTGTAAGGATTCCATCCCATTCTCTCAGTTCCTTCGCCTCCATCACATCTGTTCTGATGATGCTACCTTCAAAAACAGTTCCTCTGACATGTCCTCCTTCATCCTTAACCGAGGTTTTCCACCCACGGTCGTTGACAGGGCCCTCAACCGTGTCCGGCCCATCTCCCGTGCATCCGCCCTCACGCCTTCTCCTCCCTTCCAGAAACATAATAGGGTCCCCCTTGTCCTCAGTTATCACCCCACCAGCCTCCGCATTCAAAGGATCATCCTCCGCCACTTCCGCCAACTCCAGCATGATGCCACTACCAAACACATCTTCCCTTCACCACCCCCCACCCCCCCACCCCTGGCAGCATTCCGTAGGGATCGCTCCCTCTGGGACACCCTGGTCCACTCCTCCATCATCCCCTACTCCTCAACCCCCACCTACGGTACCTCCCCATGCCCACGCAAAAGATGTAACACCTGCCCCTTCACTTCCTCTCTCCTCACTGTGCAAGGGCCCTAACACTCCTTTCAAGTGAAGCAATATTTCACTTGCATTTCTCCCAACTTAGTCTACTGCATTCGTTGCTCCCAATGCGGTCTTCTCTACATTGGAGAGACAAAACGCAGACTGGGCGACTGCTTTGCAGAACATCTTCGGTCTGTCCTCAAGAATGACCCAAACCTCCCTGTTGCTTGCCATTTTAACACTCCATGCTGCTCCCTCGCCCACATGTCTGTCCTTGGCTTGCTGCATTGTCCCAGTGAAGCTCAACACAAACTGGAGGAACAGCACCTCATCTTCCGACTAGGCACTTTACAGCCTTCTGGACTGAATATTGAATTCAACAATTTTAGATCGTGAACTCCCTCCTCTATCCCCATTCCCTTTCTGTTTCTTCCGCCTCCCTTTTGTTTTTTCCAATAATTTATATAGATTTTTCTTTTCCCAACTATTTCCATTATTTTTAAATCTATACCTTTTATGCCCTTTTAGTCTTATTTCCCCGCACCCCCACTAGAGCTGTACATTGCATGTCCTGCCATCCATTCTTAATTAGCACATTCTTTTAGATAATATCACCACCTTCAACACCTCTTTGTTCTTTTCTCTGTGACATCTTTTGATTATCTGCTCCTATCACTGCTTGCTTGTCCCTACAACCACCCCACCTTAAACCAACTTATATTTCACCCTTCTCCTATTTTCACTTAGTTCTGTTGAAGGGTCATGAGGACTCAAAACATCAACTTTGTTCTTCTCCACCGATGCTGCCAGACCTGCTGAGTTTTTCCAGGTAATTCTGTTTTTGTTTAGGATATACTTGCCATGGAGGGCGTGCAGCAGATGTTCACTACACTGATCCATGGTGCTAGGTGCAAGGATGTCTCAGAGCGGCTAGAGGACATCCTGAAGGGGGAGGGTGAACAGCCAGTAGTCGTGGTAAATACTGGTAGAAATTACATAGGTAAAAAAGGGATGAGGTCCTAAAAGCAGAATATGGGAGTTAGGAAGTAAGATGAAAAGTAGGACCACAAAGGTAGTGATATCAGGATTACTACCAGTGCCACTTGGCAGTCAGAGTAGAAATAGCAGGATATATCGGATGAATACTTGGCTGAAGAGATGGTGTGAAGGGGAGGGTTTCAGAATCCTGGGGATTTGGGACCGGTTCTGGTGGAGGTGTGACCACTACAAACTGCATGGGTTACATGTGGGCAGGACCGTGACTGATGTCCTTGGGCGAACATTTGCGAGAGTGGTTGGGGAGGGTTTAAAATAAAATGGCAGAGAGATGGGAACCTATTGAAGGAGTCAGAGGAAGGGGATTGAAAGACAAGAACAAAAGACAGAAAGTGGATAAGCAGAGTGATAGAGAAATCAAGGGCAAGAGTCAAACAATCTATCAGTGAAAAGTAGTAGGAATGGGACAAATAATGTTAAAAAGGCAAGCCTCAAGGCTTTGTGCCTGAACGCGAGGAGCAGACTCAATAAAGTGTATAAATTAAATGCACAAATAGATGTCAACAGATATGAAAAAGTCGGGGTTACGGAGACATGGCTGCAGGCTGACCAGGGATGGGAACTGAACATCCATGGGAATTCAGTATTTAGGAAGGACAGACAAAAAGGAAAAGGCGGTAGAGTTGCAGCGCTGGTGAAAGAGGAAATTAGCGCAATGGTTAGGAAAGATATTAGCTCCATTGATGTGGAATCTGTATGGGTAGAGCTGATAAACACGAATGGGCAAAAAAACGTTAGTTGGGGTTGTATATAGCCCCCAAAACTGTAGTGGTGATGTTGGGAATGGCATTAAGCAGGAAATTAGAGAGGCATGTAATAAAGGAACATCTGTAATTATGGATGACTTTAACATGCAATTAGATTGTGCAAAACAAATGAGTAACGATACCATAGAGGAGGAATTGCTGGAGTGTATACGGAATGTTTTTCTGAACCATTACATTGAGGAACCAACGAGAGAGCAGACCAACCTCGACTGGGTATTATGTAATGAGAAAGGAATAATTGGCAATCCAGATGTGCGAGGCCCCTTGGGGATGAGTGACCATAATGTGATAGAATTCTTCATCAAGCTGGAGAGTGACATAATTGATTCTGAGACTTGGGTCCTGAATCTTAATAGAGGAACCAAGGATGGTATGAGGCACGAGTTGGTTATGTTGGATTGGGAAACGTTTCTTAAAGGGATGACAGTGGATAGGCAATGACAAACATTCAAAGAGCGCATGGGTGAACTACAGCAATTGTTTATTCCTGTCAGGCGCAAATGTAAAACAGGAAAGATGGCCAAATCAAAGCTTACAAGGGAAATTAGAGATAGTATTAGACGTGAGGAAGAGGCATGAAAATTGGCCGGAAAAACAACAGAACGGAGGATTGGGAGTTGTTTAGAATTCAGCAAAGGAGGAACAAGGGATTGATTAAGAAGTGGAAAAAAGAGTACGAGAGTAAGCTTGCAGGAAACATAAAAAACTGACTGTAAATGTTTCTACAGGTATGTGAAGAGCAAAAGATTGGCGAAGACGAATGTCGGTCCCTTGCAGTCATAAACAGGGCAATTTATAATGGGGAACAAAGAAATGGCTGACCAACTAAATACATACTTTGGTTCTGTTTTCACACAGGAGGACGCTAATAACATACCAGAAATGTTGTGGAACACAGGGTTTAGTGAGAGGGAGGAACTGAAAGAAATCAGTATAGTAGGGAAATGGTGTTGGGGAAATTGATGGGATTGAATGCCAATGAATCCCCGGGGCCTCATAATCTACATCCCAGATTACTTAAGGAAGAGGCCCTTGAAATAGTGGATGCATTGGTCGACATCTTCCGAGAGTCTATGGACTCTGAAATAGTTCCTACAGATTGGAGGGTAGCTAATGTAACCCCAGTATTTAAAAAGGGAGGCAGAGAGAAAACAGGGAATTATAGACCAGTCAGCCTGACGTCAGTAGTGGGGAAAATTCTAGAGTCCATGATAAAAATGTAATAGCTGAGCACAAGGAAAACAGTGGCCGAATTGGACAGAGTCAACATGGATTTAAGAAAGGGAAATCATGCTTGACAAACCAACTGGAATTTTTCAAGGATGTAACTAATAGAGGTGATTAGGGGTAGCCAGTGGATGCGGTTTATTTGGGCTTTCAGAAGGCTTCCGACAAAGTACTATATAAGAGATTGGCACGTAAAATTAAAGCACATGGCAATGGGGTTAGTCGATCGAGATGGATAGAAAACTGGTGGGCAGACAGGAAACAAAGAAAAGGAATAAACAGATCTTTTTCCAAAAGGCAGGCAGTGCCTAGTGGGGTATTGCAGGGATCGGTGCTGGGACCCAGTTATTCAGAATAAATATTTATGATTTAGATGAGGGAGTTAAATGTAATATCTCCAAATTTGCAGATGACACAAAGCTGTTTGGGAGGGTGAGCTGTTAGGAGGATGCAGAGATGCTTTGGTGTCATTTGGACAAGTAGAGTGAGTGGGCAAATGCATGGCAGGTGCAGTATAAAGTGGATAAATGTTAGGTTATCAATTTTGGTAGATAAAAGAGGAGGGCAGATTATTATCTGAATGGCAATAAATTGAGAGAGGGGAATGTGCAACGAGATCTGGGTGTCCTTGTACAGCAGTCGCTGAAGGTAAGCATACAGGTGCAGCAGGCGGTAAAGAAGGCAAATGGTGTGTTGGCCTTCATAGCCAGAGGATTCGAGTACAGGAACAGGGATGTCTTCTTGTAGATGTACAGGGCCTTGGTGAGACCAGACCAGGAGTATTGTGTGCAGATTTGGTCTCCTTATCCGAGGAAGTATGTACTTGCTGTAGAGGGAGTGCAGCGAAGGTTTACCCGACGGAGTCCTGGGTTGGCGGGACTGACATATGAGCAGAGATTGAGTCGATTAGGATTATGTTCGCTGGAGCTCAGAAGAATGAGGTGTGAAACTCATGGAAATCTATAAAATTCTAACAGGACTAGACAGGGTCGATGTAGGAAAGGTGTTCCCGATGGCAGGGTCGTCCAAAACCAGTGGTCACAGACTGAGGATATGGGGTAGACCATTTAGGACTGAGATGAGGAGACATTTCTTCACCCAGACAGTGGTGAGCCTGTGGAATTCGTTACCACAGAGAGTAGTTGCGACTAAAACATTGTATGCATTCAAGAAGGAGTTACATGTAGCTCTTGGGGCGAAAGGGATCAAAGGGCATGTGGAGAAAGTGGGAGCAGGCTCTTTAGTTGGATAATCAGACATGATCATAATGAATAGAGGAGCAGGCCCGAAGTGCCTAATGGCCTACGCGTTCTCCTGTTTTCTATGACGAGATTGTCCGATGAGGAGAGAGTGAGGAGACTGGGCCTGGATTCTTTAGAGTTTCAAATAACGTGATGTGACTTCATGAAGTGTGCAAAATTCTCACAGTGCTCAATACGCCAGATGCAGAAAGATGTTTGCCCTGCGTACGGGGGCGATGGGCGGGGTAGAATCAAAGGACACTTTCTCCAAATAAGAGGTAGTCAATTTAGGACTGAGATGAGGAGGGATTTCTTTGTTCAGAGGGTAATGATTCTTTGGAATTCTCCACTCCTGAGGTCTGTGGAGGTTCATTTATTGATTATGTTCAAGACAGAAATTGACAGGTTTTTCATATTAAAGGTATCTAGGGATATGGGGATAGTGCGGGAAAATGGTGCTTTGGTAGAAGATTAGATATATTCTCGTTGAATGACGGAGCAGGTTCAAGGGCAGAATGGCCTACTCCTGTTCTCTATGTTCCATTGGATTGGCCAATGGTTATGATTGGCAAGATACTGGAGAGGTTTGCCATTGCCTTATGAAGGCGGCTGACTGGGACTCTCTCCCGCTCTTACTGCCTGCCATTGGAGCCCACCTCCCATGACCATCAAGTCCTGAAGTGGGACTTAACCTAGAGCTTCTGGCTCAGAGGCAAGGACGCTCCCCATTGCATTTCTGTCAGCACAGGAAAGGGCCCTGTGTGTGAGTGTGTGTGGCTTCTAGCATGTGTAAGTGAGCCGCACTGCGAATCCGGCTGATAACCTTCAATTGGTTTTCAGTGTAATTCTGAGCACAATCAGGGCTGTTTAGCAAGTGTTGTCCTATCCCGGAATCACATCTAATGTTGGACATAGACAGAAGAAGCATGTCTGACAGCAACTGTGGAGAGAAAGACAGAGTTACTGCTTCAAGTCCAGCTGACTCTTCTTCAGAGCCATTCGGACTCGAAACGTTAGCTCTGCCTTTCTCCCCACAAATGCTGACAGACCTGCTGAGTGTTTCCAGCAATTTTTTGTTTTTGTTGCAGATTTCCAGCATCCGCAGTATTTTGCCTTTATTTTATTATAGAAAATTCATGTCTATGCACTGTGACTTTTTCAACTAAATAAAAACTTGGGGGACAGTCATTCACTGGTTCATTTCCCATAGCAATGCCTTGACCAATTAAGAGTCAACCTGCCTGGTTAGGATTTGAACAAATGCTTGGCAGTTAACTGTTCCCTGTTGCATTCTCTATGACAACATCTCTACCAATCAGAGTCCACATGCCAACCAATCAGCACTCTTTTCTCCATGCAGTATACATTGTCGTTCCCTTTACAATTGGTATTCTTGTGAATCTGTCCTGATGAGTGCAAGAAGAAAAGCTTCCACAGCATATCACCTTTTTCAGCAATACTCAAGTTCTGTGCTAACAAACAACTATTTGCTTTTATTTCTTCATGGGATGAGATTGTCGTTGGGAAACCAAACCTTTATTGCACGTTCCTAATTTCCACTTGAGAAGATGGTGGTGAGCTGCCTTCTTCAATGTTACAGTCCAGCTGGTATATGCACACCCACAGTGCTTTTAGAAAGGAGTTCCACCTACATACAAACGCATGAATTAGGATCAGGAATGGGCTGTTCAGCTCTTCGATCCTGCTCCACCGTTCAATAAGATGCTGATGGCTGATCTGACTGTAACCTCAACTCCATATTCACAGCTACCCTGATGACCTTTGCCTCCCTTTGTCAAGAAGATATCCACCTCTGCTTTGAAAATACTCAATGACGCTGCCTCCACCGCTCTCCGCGGAAGAGAGTTCCAAAAACTAACAACCCACTGAGAGAAGAGAATTCTCCTCATTTCTGTCCGAAATAGCAGGTGTCTTATTTTTTAACCTGTGTCCCCCAGTTTTAATCTATCCCACATCCTCGCAGCATCTATCCTGTCAACCCCCTCCGGATCTTATTGTTTAAATAAGATCACCTCTCATTCTTCTAAACTCCAATGGATTCAGGCCCAGCCTCTCCAACATTCCCCCATCCCAGGTATCACTTGAGTGAACGTTCCCTGAACTGCTTCTATTGGATTTATATCTGTTCTTAAACAAGGATTTCAATTTTCCTCACGTTTTTTTTTACATCACATTATTTTATAAATCAATTCATTTTATATATCAATTATTGTTTCCTCCATTAAAGCTGGGAGTATAATTCCAATGTACATCATTGCCTATAAAACAATATGTGACATTGTGAAAGTTCCTCCAGAAACCCCATTCCTTTCTTCCTCCATTTGTTGTACAGACCATGAGTTAAGCTAAATCCATGGGTAATCTTACCAATCACAGTGGGCTCCAAATCGATAAACACGGCTCGGGGAAAGTGTTTACCCGTCCCCGTCACACTGAAGAAAGTTTTGAAGGAGTCGTCACCTCCTCTGGTGCTCGTGTGACTGCGCATTGTCCCTTCTGTTTTGATCTGGTGCTCCAGGCAGTACAGCTCCCAGCAAGCGTTGCCAATCTGCACACCGGCCTGGCCAATGTGGAGTGAAAGACACTGGCGCTGCAGTGGAGAGAACATTTGATTATTTCCATGGGTCATTTTGGGCAGTGATTTATCAGTTCAGTGGGAGGGTGGAAGGCAGATGTTACACAGATGGCCACTTACTACCTGTCCACTCCCTCCATGCCGCTCCGTGTACAATCTGTACTCACCACCCCTTTAAATGACCTCCCACACTCCGTCACATGCACTGCCCTTCCAGACCCCCACTCACTGTACACTGCCTCCTTGCCCTGCCTGTACCGGAAGCCACTTTCATCCTGCGCGCAACTTACTCTGTGCTAATCTCCATCACCCTATGCCTGGCTAACTCATTCATTGCCCTGTCACCTTCATCATTCATGGCCTCATGCTCTCTGTACTCTTTACATCATGGATCTACATCTCTCTCACTCTTTGCCTCAACACTTACTTCTAGAAATAGAGGCTTAGGAGCAGGAGCAGGCCATTCAGCCCTTTGAGTCTGATTCTCCAATCGATAAGATCATGCCTGGTCTGACTGTGGCTTCCACACCACCTTCCTGTCTGCCACTGCCCACAACACTTGATTGCCTTCTCCATCAAGAATCCATCTTGAATATAATCATTGATACAGCCTCAAATGCTTTCCAAAGAAACATTGATGTCCTTAGCTATTCCTGGCCCCATGCCCTTCTTCATTCCTCCTCATCATTCAGAATCACACTCCACCTTCACTCCTTCCGATACCTCATCATTCGATGCCCAAGCCGTTTTTGCCCCGTTTCCCTCATTCAGTTCCTTATTTAAATCATTCATGGGATGTTGGCGTCACTTGCAAGGCCAGCATTTGTTGCCCATCCCTAAGTGTCTCTTGTAAAGGTGGTGGTGTGCTGTCTTCATGAACCGCTGCAGACCATGTGGTGAAGGTGCACCAATAGGGCTGATAGGGCGGGAGTTCCAGGATTTTGACCCATTGAAAGTGAAGGCACGGCCGATATATTTCCAAGTCAGGATCGTGTGTTGTTTGGAGAGGACCTTCCAAGTGGAGGTGTTCCCCTGTGTCTGCTTCCCTTGTCCTTTTATGTGGTAGAGGTCACAGGTTTGGGCGGTGCTGTCGAAGAAGGCTTGGTGAGTTGCTGCAGTGCAAGTTCTAGACGGTACACACTGCTGCCACACTGCATCGCTGGTGGATGGAGTGAATGTTTGTGGATGGCGTGCAAATCAATCAGGCTGCTTTGTCCCCCATGGTGTCAAGCTTCTTGAATGATGTTGGAGCTGCATTCATCCAGGCAACTGGAAAGTATTCCATCACACTCCTGACTTGTGCCTTGTAGATGCTAGGAAGTGGGTTACTCTCTGCAGAATTCCCAGCCTCTGACCTGCTCTTGTAGTCACAGTATTTATATGGCTGGTGCAGTTTAGTTTCTAGTCACTTCTAACCCCTGGGATGGTGATAGTGGGGGAAGCTGTGTTAAATTCTGTCTACCACACTTTTGGAAGGATGTGAAGGTTGTAGAGAGAGAAATATCAGAAAAGAGTCAAGAGAATGGTTCCAGGGATGAGGAGCATCATTTATGTCGCTAGGCTGGAGAAATTGGGATTGGTCTCCTTGGAAAAGAGAAGGCTGAGAGGGAATTTGATCGAGGTGTTCAAAATCATGAGAGGTCTGGACAGGGTAAGTTGGGAAAAGCTTTTCCCATTGGCGGAAGGATCGAAAACCAGAGGGATACAGAATTAAGGCGATTGGCGAAAGAAGCAAAGGAGATGTGAGGAGAAGCTTTTTCATGCAGCAAGTGGTTAGGATCTGGACCGAGCTGCCTGACTGTGTGGTGGAGGTAGGTTGGGCCCAGGCTTTAAAGAGGGAATTGGATTTTTACCTGAAGAGAAGAAAGTGGCAGAGCTAAAGGCAATGGGCAAGGAGAGTGGGGCTAGCTGAAATGTTCTAGTAGAAATCCAGCATGGACAAGACAGGCAGGATGGCCTCCTTCTGTTTCTCTTTGTGTACATCGTGGATCATTCGTTCAGCGCACTGGATGACTATTGCAGTAACGTTACCGCATGCATCTGTACACCAAAAATTTGACACTTTTTTTCTGTCCTTCCACGCTCTCTCACATTTACGGCCTCAGTCGCACCAGCTGCCCTTTCTCCTCATTCCATCCCACCCAATCTCTTTCGGACTCTCCTGGGCTGTGAGGCATGCGGCACTGAAGGAAGGAGGGAACAGGTGATGAGGCGCAAGCGCATTGCCAGCAACTGGTACTGCAAACAGGCATGCTGGCTGAAACCCCGCAGGGATTGGAGAGTCACACAGGCACACAAGACTGATCTGGGCACGACGCGCAGTGGACACCCACCATCTTGCTGAACTGCTCCTGTTGCGAATGGAGAAATCGTCGCCCTCACTCCTCAAGTGGTAGAGGCACCCTTGGCCATGCCCACTCTTACAACACGGCTTTCTATTTGTTGCTGGCGATAATCCCCACCATCAGCTCGACTCTTATTCGTTTTCATTGACCACCGGCCTTTCCAGCTAATTGACCGATGATGAAACAGGGACGGAATTTATTTACCCCAAAAACAACCCATGTCCTCAAAAACAAAGACAATCTCTCTTGACATAACCCTTGATGACAGTGGTTGTGGGGTTGGTGGTGTGGGGAGCAGTGGGGATGGGGAAAATGCAATACTCACCCGCAGTACCTGCTGCCCCTGTAGACAGTTGGCAGGTAGAACATCAATACAACGGTGAACATTCAGTGAACGGGTGTAACTATAGAAGCGGGCGATGCAGGTTGGTGTCGACACACATGGCGGGTGCCTTGACAACACGGGTCTATGTCACAATGGCTTCGCGCTGGACAGTGTGACGTCAGCACAAATCACATTTCCCCAACTTCGAGTCTTGAGTGAAGAGCCAGGGATCAAAGTGCAGGATTCTGCAAATGGAAAAATATAAATAAAGTTTTGCATTTCTTCAGCGACTTTCACCATTTCAGAATGTTCCCAAAGGAAAACCAATGGATTCCTTCTTAATGAGTAGTCACTGTGGTAACGTAGGGCTGCAGTGCAACCGGGTTGCAAGGAATGGCTTTGGAGACAAGCTAAATTTAAGCCTTTAATCCAGTCGGGTGTTTGAGGAGGAAATTCTTCACTCAGAAAGCGGTGGGAATGCGGAACTTGCACCCAAAGGGATTGGACAAGGTGAATGGTGGCAATGAACATAGAGGGGGTGCGGGGTGGGGGGGGCTGGGTAAACGCATCAGTCAGAAAGGAATAGAAGGATACGGGGATGGGGGGGATGAAGTAGTGGGTGGGAGAAGGCTGGTGTGGGAAGGATCACCGGTATGGAGCAGAGGTGCCGAAAGGCCTGTATCTGGGCAGCCAACCCTGTGAAATTCTCTGAAATAGATCAGTGGCATCATTAATGATCTCTCCGATACACAAGCACCGTGCCTTCACTTTCCCACACTCTGTTCAATCATCCCCAGCGAGGGATCCCCCTCTAATTGAATTCAGACACATTTTCATGTGGAATCCCTCTCCAGTTCATCTCTGATACATTCCCCGTGCTGGATCACTCAACAGTTGACCTCAGAGACTCCCCAGTTTGGGATCCCTCTCCAGCATATCAGAGAAACTCCCCAGTGCAAGACTCCTCTCTAGTTGATCCCTGACATCTCCCAATCTGGGGCCCCGCCCTAGTTGATCTCTGACTCCCCACAATGTGGGTTCACACTCTCATTGATCAGAGGCATCCCCAATAAGGGATCCCTCGCTACTTGATTTCAGGAACCCGCTAGTGTGGCATCACTTTCTCGGTGATCTCTGATAACACCCCCACCGTGTGGGATCATTCTCCAGTTGATTTCAGCCGTTCCCAGTTTGGGAACACTTCCTGGTTGATCTCGGATACTGCACGGTGTGGGATCACTCCCAAGTAGATCACAGACACTCCCCAGTTCAAGACCACTCTGTAGTTGAGCTATGAAACCTCCCAATCTGGGGCACCACTCTAGTTAATCTCTGGCTCTCCACAATGTGGCTTCGCTAAAGAATTGATAAGAGACATTCCAAGTGTGGAATCCCTCACTAACTGATCTTTGACAAAGTCCCAGTGTGGAATCTCTCTCTAGTTGATCACTGACACAGCCGCAGTGTGGAATCTCTCACTATTTGATCTCTGACACAGTCCCAGTGTGGAATCTCACTCTATTTGATCTCTGACAAAGCCCCAGTGTGAGATCCCTCTCTAGTTGATATCTGACGCAGCCTCAGTATGGGATCTCTCTCTAGTTGATCTCTGACACAGCCCCAGTGTGGAATCACTCTCTAGTTGATCTCATACAAAGCCCCAGTGTGGAATCCCTCTCTTGCTGATCTCTGACACCGCCCCAGTGTGGAATCTCTCTCTAGTTGATCTCTGACACAGCCCCAGTGTGGAATCTCTCTCTAGTTGATCCCTGACACAGCCTCAATGTGAGATCCATCTCTACTTGATCTCTGACAACCCAATTTGGAATCTCTAGTTGATCTCTGACACAGCACCAGTGTGGAACCTCTCTCTAGTTGATCTCTGACAGCCCCAGTGTGAGATCCCTCTCTAGTTGATCTCTGACACAGCACCAGTGTGGAACCTCTCTCTAGTTGATCTCTGACACTGTCCCAGTGTGGAATCCCTCTCTAGTTGATCTTTGACACAGCCCCAGTGTGAGATCCCTCTCTTGTTGATCTCTGGCACAGTCCCAGTGTGGAATCTCTCTCTAGTTGATCCCTGACACAGCCTCAATGTGAGATCCCTCTCTAGTTGATCTCTGACAGCCTCAGTGTGGGATCTCTCTTTAGTTGATCTCTGACACAGCCCCAGTGTGGAATCACTCTCTAGTTGATCTCTGACACAGCTCCAGTGTGGAATCCATCTCTAGTTGATCTCTGACACAGCCCCAGTGTGAAATCTCTCTCTAGTTGATCTCTGACACAGTCCCAGTGTGGAATCCCTCTCTAGTTGATCTCTGACACAGTCCCAGTTTGGAATCTCTCTCTAGTTGATCCCTGACACAGCCTCAATGTGAGATCCCTCTCTAGTTGATCTCTGACAACCCAATTTGGAATCTCTCTCTAGTTGATCTCTGACACAGCCCAAGTGTGGAATCTCTCTCTAGTTGATCTCTGAAACAGCCCCAGTGTGGAATATCTCTATAGTTGATCTCTGACACAGCCCCAGTGTGGAATGTCTCTCTAGTTGATCTCTGACACAGCCCCAGTGTGGAATCCCTCTCTAGTTGATCTCTGACACAGCCCCAGTGTGGAATCTCTCTCTAGTTGATCTCTGACAGCCTCAATGTGAGATCCCTCTCTAGTTGATCTCTGACAACCCAATTTGGAATATTTCTCTAGTTGATCTCTGACACAGCCCCAGTGTGGAATCTCTCTCTAGTTGATCTCTGAAACAGCCCCAGTGTGGAATATCTCTCTAGTTCATCTCTGACACAGCAGCAGTGTGGAATCTCTCTCTAGTTGATCTCTGACAGCCTCAATGTGAGATCCCTCTCTAGCTGATCTCTGACAACCCAATTTGGAATATTTCTCTAGTTGATCTCTGACACAGCCCCAGTGTGGAATCTCTCTCTAGTTGATCTCTGAAACAGCCCCAGTGTGGAATATCTCTCAGTTGATCTCTGACACAGTCCCAGTGTGGAATCTCTCTCTAGTTGATCTCTGACACAGCCCCAGTGTGAGATCCCTCTGTAGTTGATCTCTGACACAGCCCCAGTGTGAGATCCCTCTCTAGTTGATCTCTGACACAGCCCCAGTGTGGAATCCCTCTCTAGTTGATCTCTGACACAGCCCCAGTGTGGAATCCCTCTCTATTTGATCTCTGACACAGCTCCAGTGTGGAATCCCTCTCTTGTTGACTCTGACACAGCCCCAGTGTGGAATCTCTCTCTAGTTGATCTCATACAAAGCCCCAATGTGGAATCCCTCTCTTGCTGATCTCTGACACCGCCCCAGTGTGGAATCTCTCTCTAGTTGATCTCTGACACAGCCCCAGTGTGGAATCTCTCTCTAGTTGATCCCTGACACAGCCTCAATGTGAGATCCCTCTCTACTTGATCTCTGACAACCCAATTTGGAATCTCTAGTTGATCTCTGACACAGCACCAGTGTGGAACCTCTCTCTAGTTGATCTCTGACAGCCCCAGTGTGAGATCCCTCTCTAGTTGATCTCTGACACCGTCCCAGTGTGGAATCCCTCTCTAGTTGATCTCTGACACAGCCCCCGTGTGAGATCCCTCTCTTGTTGATCTCTGGCACAGTCCCAGTGTGGAATCTCTCTCTAGTTGATCCCGGACACAGCCTCAATGTGAGATCACTCTCTAGTTGATCTCTGACAGCCTCAGTGTGGGATCTCTCTTTAGTTGATCTTTGACACAGCCCAAGTGTGGAATCACTCTCTAGTTGATCTCTGACAAAGCCCCAGTGTGGAATCACTCTCTAGTTGATCTCTGACACAGCCCCAGTGTGAAAACCCTCTCTAGTTGATCTCTGACACAGCCCCAGTGTGGAATCTCTCTCTAGTTGATCTCTGACACAGTCCCAGTGTGGAATCTCTCTCTAGTTGATCTCTGAAACAGCCCCAGTGTGGAATATCTCTCTAGTTCATCTCTGACACAGCCCCAGTGTGGAATCTCTCTCTAGTTGATCTCTGACAGCCTCAATGTGAGATCCCTCTCTAGCTGATCTCTGACAACCCAATTTGGAATATTTCTCTAGTTGATCTCTGACACAGCCCCAGTGTGGAATCTCTCTCTAGTTGATCTCTGACACAGCCCCAGTGTGGAATCACTCTCTAGTTGATCTCATACAAAGCCCCAGTGTGGAATCCCTCTCTTGCTGATCTCTGACACCGCCGCAGTGTGGAATCTCTCTCTAGTTGATCTCTGACACAGCCCCAGTGTGGAATCTCTCTCTAGTTGATCCCTGACACAGCCTCAATGTGAGATCCCTCTCTACCTGATCTCTGACAACCCAATTTGGAATCTCTAGTTGATCTCTGACACAGCACCAGTGTGGAACCTCTCTCTAGTTGATCTCTGACAGCCCCAGTGTGAGATCCCTCTCTAGTTGATCTCTGACACAGCACCAGTGTGGAACCTCTCTCTAGTTGATCTCTGACACTGTCCCAGTGTGGAATCCCTCTCTAGTTGATCTCTGACACAGCCCCAGTGTGAGATCCCTCTCTTGTTGATCTCTGGCACAGTCCCAGTGTGGAATCTCTCTCTAGTTGATCCCTGACACAGCCTCAATGTGAGATCCCTCTCTAGTTGATCTCTGACAGCCTCAGTGTGGGATCTCTCTTTAGTTGATCTCTGACACAGCCCCAGTGTGGAATCACTCTCTAGTTGATCTCTGACAAAGCCCCAGTGTGGAATGTCTCTCTAGTTGATCTCTGACACAGCCCCAGTGTGGAATCCCTCTCTAGTTGATCTCTGACACAGCCCCAGTGTGGAATGTCTCTCTAGTTGATCTCTGACACAGCTCCAGTGTGGAATCCCTCTCTAGTTGATCTCTGACACAGCCCCAGTGTGAGATCCCTCTGTAGTTGATCTCTGACACAGCCCCAGTGTGAGATCCCTCTCTAGTTGATCTGTGACACAGCCCCAGTGTGGAATCCCTCTCTAGTTGATCTCTGACACAGCCCCAGTGTGGAATCCCTCTCTTGTTGACTCTGACACAGCCCCAGTGTGGAATCTCTCTCTAGTTGATCTCATACAAAGCCCCAGTGTGGAATCCCTCTCTTGCTGATCTCTGACACCGCCCCAGTGTGGAATCTCTCTCTAGTTGATCTCTGACACAGCCCCAGTGTGGAATCTCTCTCTAGTTGATCCCTGACACAGCCTCAATGTGAGATCCCTCTCTACCTGATCTCTGACAACCCAATTTGGAATCTCTAGTTGATCTCTGACACAGCCCCAGTGTGGAATCCCTCTCTTGTTGACTCTGACACAGCCCCAGTGTGGAATCTCTCTCTAGTTGATCTCATACAAAGCCCCAGTGTGGAATCCCTCTCTTGCTGATCTCTGACACTGCCCCAGTGTGGAATCTCTCTCTAGTTGATCTCTGACACAGCCCCAGTGTGGAATCTCTCTCTAGTTGATCCCTGACACAGCCTCAATGTGAGATCCCTCTCTACCTGATCTCTGACAACCCAATTTGGAATCTCTAGTTGATCTCTGACAGCCCCAGTGTAAGATCCCTCTCTAGTTGATCTCTGACACCGTCCCAGTGTGGAATCCCTCTCTAGTTGATCTCTGACACAGCCCCCGTGTGAGATCCCTCTCTTGTTGATCTCTGGCACAGTCCCAGTGTGGAATCTCTCTCTAGTTGATCCCGGACACAGCCTCAATGTGAGATCACTCTCTAGTTGATCTCTGACAGCCTCAGTGTGGGATCTCTCTTCAGTTGATCTCTGACACAGCCCCAGTGTGGAATCTCTCTCTAGTTGATCTCTGACACAGTCCCAGTGTGGAATCCCTCTCTAGTTAATCTCTGACACAGTCCCAGTGTGGAATCTCTCTCTAGTTGATCTCTGACAGCCTCAATGTGAGATCCCTCTCTAGTTGATCTCTGACAACCCACTTTGGAATATCTCTCTAGTTGATCTCTGACACAGCCGCAATGTGGAATCCCTCTCTAGTTGATCTCTGACACAGCCCCAGTGTGGAATCTCTCTCTAGTTGATTTCTGACACAGTCCCAGTGTGGAATCCCTCTCTAGTTGATCTCTGACACAGTCCCAGTTTGGAATCTCTCTCTAGTTGATCTCTGACAGCCTCAATGTGAGATCCCTCTCTAGTTGATCTCTGACAACCCAATTTGGAATATTTTTCTAGTTGATCTCTGACACAGCCGCAGTGTGGAATCTCTCTCTAGTTGATCTCTGAAACAGCCCCAGTGTGGAATATCTCTCTAGTTCATCTCTGACACAGCCCCAGTGTGGAATCTCTCTCTAGTTGATCTCTGACAGACTCAATGTGAGATCCCTCTCTAGCTGATCTCTGACAACCCAATTTGGAATATTTCTCTAGTTGATCTCTGACACAGCCCCAGTGTGGAATCTCTCTCTAGTTGATCTCTGACACAGCCCCAGTGTGGAATCTCTCTCAGTTGATCTCTGACACAGTCCCAGTGTGGAATCCCTCTCTAGTTAATCTCTGACACAGTCCCAGTGTGGAATCTCTCTCTAGTTGATCTCTGACAGCCTCAATGTGAGATCCCTCTCTAGTTGATCTCTGACACAGTCCCAGTTTGGAATCTCTCTCTAGTTGATCCCTGACACAGCCTCAATGTGTGATCCCTCTCTAGTTGATCTCTGACAACCCAATTTGGAATCTCTCTCTAGTTGATCTCTGACACAGCCCAAGTGTGGAATCTCTCTCTAGTTGATCTCTGAAACAGCCCCAGTGTGGAATATCTCTCTAGTTGATCTCTGACAGAGCCCCAGTGTGGAATGTCTCTCTAGTTGATCTCTGACACAGCCCCAGTGTGGAATGTCTCTCTAGTTGATCTCTGACACAGCCCCAGTGTGGAATCTCTCTCTAGTTGATCTCTGACAGCCTCAATGTGAGATCCCTCTCTAGTTGATCTCTGACAAACCAATTTGGAATATTTCTCTAGTTGATCTCTGACACAGCCCCAGTGTGGAATCTCTCTCTAGTTGATCTCTGAAACAGCCCCAGTGTGGAATATCTCTCTAGTTCATCTCTGACACAGCCCCAGTGTGGAATCTCTCTCTAGTTGATCTCTGACAGCCTCAATGTGAGATCCCTCTCTAGCTGATCTCTGACAACCCAATTTGGAATATTTCTCTAGTTGATCTCTGACACAGCCCCAGTGTGGAATCTCTCTCTAGTTGATCTCTGACACAGCCCCAGTGTGGAATCACTCTCTAGTTGATCTCATACAAAGCCCCAGTGTGGAATCCCTCTCTTGCTGATCTCTGACACCGCCCCAGTGTGGAATCTCTCTCTAGTTGATCTCTGACACAGCCCCAGTGTGGAATCTCTCTCTAGTTGATCCCTGACACAGCCTCAATGTGAGATCCCTCTCTACTTGATCTCTGACAACCCAATTTGGAATCTCTAGTTGATCTCTGACACAGCACCAGTGTGGAACCTCTCTCTAGTTGATCTCTGACAGCCCCAGTGTGAGATCCCTCTCTAGTTGATCTCTGACACAGCACCAGTGTGGAACCTCTCTGTAGTTGATCTCTGACACTGTCCCAGTGTGGAATCCCTCTCTAGTTGATCTCTGACACAGCCCCAGTGTGAGATCCCTCTCTTGTTGATCTCTGGCACAGTCCCAGTGTGGAATCTCTCTCTAGTTGATCCCTGACACAGCCTCAATGTGAGATCCCTCTCTAGTTGATCTCTGACAGCCTCAGTGTGGGATCTCTCTTTAGTTGATCTCTGACACAGCCCCAGTGTGGAATCACTCTCTAGTTGATCTCTGACAAAGCCCCAGTGTGGAATGTCTCTCTAGTTGATCTCTGACACAGCCCCAGTGTGGAATCCCTCTCTAGTTGATCTCTGACACAGCCCCAGTGTGGAATGTCTCTCTAGTTGATCTCTGACACAGCCCCAGTGTGGAATCCCTCTCTAGTTGATCTCTGACACAGCCCCAGTGTGAGATCCCTCTGTAGTTGATCTCTGACACAGCCCCAGTGTGAGATCCCTCTCTAGTTGATCTGTGACACAGCCCCAGTGTGGAATCCCTCTCTAGTTGATCTCTGACACAGCCCCAGTGTGGAATCCCTCTCTTGTTGACTCTGACACAGCCCCAGTGTGGAATCTCTCTCTAGTTGATCTCATACAAAGCCCCAATGTGGAATCCCTCTCTTGCTGATCTCTGACACCGCCCCAGTGTGGAATCTCTCTCTAGTTGATCTCTGACACAGCCCCAGTGTGGAATCTCTCTCTAGTTGATCCCTGACACAGCCTCAATGTGAGATCCCTCTCTACTTGATCTCTGACAACCCAATTTGGAATCTCTAGTTGATCTCTGACACAGCCCCCGTGTGATATCCCTCTCTTGTTGATCTCTGGCACAGTCCCAGTGTGGAATCTCTCTCTAGTTGATCCCGGACACAGCCTCAATGTGAGATCACTCTCTAGTTGATCTCTGACAGCCTCAGTGTGGGATCTCTCTTTAGTTGATCTCTGACACAGCCCAAGTGTGGAATCACTCTCTAGTTGATCTCTGAAAAAGCCCCAGTGTGGAATCACTCTCTAGTTGATCTCTGACACAGCCCCAGTGTGAAATCCCTCTCTAGTTGATCTCTGACACAGCCCCAGTGTGGAATCTCTCTCTAGTTGATCTCTGACACAGTCCCAGTGTGGAATCCCTCTCTAGTTAATCTCTGACACAGTCCCAGTGTGGAATCTCTCTCTAGTTGATCTCTGACAGCCTCAATGTGAGATCCCTCTCTAGTTGATCTCTGACAACCCACTTTGGAATATCTCTCTAGTTGATCTCTGACACAGCCGCAATGTGGAATCCCTCTCTAGTTGATCTCTGACACAGCCCCAGTGTGGAATCTCTCTCTAGTTGATCTCTGACACAGTCCCAGTGTGGAATCCCTCTCTAGTTGATCTCTGACACAGTCCCAGTTTGGAATCTCTCTCTAGTTGATCCCTGACCCAGCCTCAATGTGTGATCCCTCTCTAGTTGATCTCTGACAACCCAATTTGGAATCTCTCTCTAGTTGATCTCTGACACAGCCCAAGTGTGGAATCTCTCTCTAGTTGATCTCTGAAACAGCCCCAGTGTGGAATATCTCTCTAGTTGATCTCTGACAGAGCCCCAGTGTGGAATGTCTCTCTAGTTGATCTCTGACACAGTCCCAGTGTGGAATCCCTCTCTAGTTAATCTCTGACACAGTCCCAGTGTGGAATCTCTCTCTAGTTGATCTCTGACAGCCTCAATGTGAGATCCCTCTCTAGTTGATCTCTGACACAGTCCCAGTTTGGAATCTCTCTCTAGTTGATCCCTGACACAGCCTCAATGTGTGATCCCTCTCTAGTTGATCTCTGACAACCCAATTTGGAATCTCTCTCTAGTTGATCTCTGACACAGCCCCAGTGTGGAATATCTCTCTAGTTCATCTCTGACACAGCCCCAGTGTGGAATCTCTCTCTAGTTGATCTCTGACAGCCTCAATGTGAGATCCCTCTCTAGCTGATCTCTGACAACCCAATTTGGAATATTTCTCTAGTTGATCTCTGACACAGCCCCAGTGTGGAATCTCTCTCTAGTTGATCTCTGACACAGCCCCAGTGTGGAATCTCTCTCTAGTTGATCTCTGACACAGTCCCAGTGTGGAATCCCTCTCTAGTTAATCTCTGACACAGTCCCAGTGTGGAATCTCTCTCTAGTTGATCTCTGACAGCCTCAATGTGAGATCCCTCTCTAGTTGATCTCTGACACAGTCCCAGTTTGGAATCTCTCTCTAGTTGATCCCTGACACAGCCTCAATGTGTGATCCCTCTCTAGTTGATCTCTGACAACCCAATTTGGAATCTCTCTCTAGTTGATCTCTGACACAGCCCAAGTGTGGAATCTCTCTCTAGTTGATCTCTGAAACAGCCCCAGTGTGGAATATCTCTCTAGTTGATCTCTGACAGAGCCCCAGTGTGGAATGTCTCTCTAGTTGATCTCTGAAACAGCCCCAGTGTGGACTATCTCTCTAGTTGATCTCTGACAGAGCCCCAGTGTGGAATGTCTCTCTAGTTGATCTCTGACACAGCCCCAGTGTGGAATGTCTCTCTAGTTGATCTCTGAAACAGCCCCAGTGTGGAATATCTCTCTAGTTCATCTCTGACACAGCCCCAGTGTGGAATCTCTCTCTAGTTGATCTCTGACAGCCTCAATGTGAGATCCCTCTCTAGCTGATCTCTGACAACCCAATTTGGAATATTTCTCTAGTTGATCTCTGACACAGCCCCAGTGTGGAATCTCTCTCTAGTTGATCTCTGACACAGCCCCAGTGTGGAATCTCTCTCTAGTTGATCTCTGACACAGTCCCAGTGTGGAATTCCTCTCTAGTTAATCTCTGACACAGTCCCAGTGTGGAATCTCTCTCTAGTTGATCTCTGACAGCCTCAATGTGAGATCCCTCTCTAGTTGATCTCTGACACAGTCCCAGTTTGGAATCTCTCTCTTGTTGATCCCTGACACAGTCTCAATGTGTGATCCCTCTCTAGTTGATCTCTGACAACCCAATTAGGAATCTCTCTCTAGTTGATCTCTGACACAGCCCAAGTGTGGAATCTCTCTCTAGTTGATCTCTGAAACAGCCCCAGTGTGGAATATCTCTCTAGTTGATCTCTGACAGAGCCCAAGTGTGGAATGTTTCTCTAGTTGATCTCTGAAACAGCCCCAGTGTGGAATATCTCTCTAGTTGATCTCTGACAGAGCCCCAGTGTGGAATGTCTCTCTAGTTGATCTCTGACACAGCCCCAGTGTGGAATCCCTCTCTAGTTGATCTCTGACACAGCCCCAGTGTGGAATCTCTCTCTAGTTGATCTCTGACAGCCTCAATGTGAGATCCCTCTCTAGTTGATCTCTGACAAACCAATTTGGAATATTTCTCTAGTTGATCTCTGACACAGCCCCAGTGTGGAATCTCTCTCTAGTTGATCTCTGAAACAGCCCCAGTGTGGAATATCTCTCTAGTTCATCTCTGACACAGCCCCAGTGTGGAATCTCTCTCTAGTTGATCTCTGACAGCCTCAATGTGAGATCCCTCTCTAGCTGATCTCTGACAACCCAATTTGGAATATTTCTCTAGTTGATCTCTGACACAGCCCCAGTGTGGAATCTCTCTCTAGTTGATCTCTGACACAGCCCCAGTGTGGAATCACTCTCTAGTTGATCTCATACAAAGCCCCAGTGTGGAATCCCTCTCTTGCTGATCTCTGACACCGCCCCAGTGTGGAATCTCTCTCTAGTTGATCTCTGACACAGCCCCAGTGTGGAATCTCTCTCTAGTTGATCCCTGACACAGCCTCAATGTGAGATCCCTCTCTACTTGATCTCTGACAACCCAATTTGGAATCTCTAGTTGATCTCTGACACAGCACCAGTGTGGAACCTCTCTCTAGTTGATCTCTGACAGCCCCAGTGTGAGATCCCTCTCTAGTTGATCTCTGACACAGCACCAGTGTGGAACCTCTCTCTAGTTGATCTCTGACACTGTCCCAGTGTGGAATCCCTCTCTAGTTGATCTCTGACACAGCCCCAGTGTGAGATCCCTCTCTTGATGATCTCTGGCACAGTCCCAGTGTGGAATCTCTCTCTAGTTGATCCCTGACACAGCCTCAATGTGAGATCCCTCTCTAGTTGATCTCTGACAGCCTCAGTGTGGGATCTCTCTTTAGTTGATCTCTGACACAGCCCCAGTGTGGAATCACTCTCTAGTTGATCTCTGACAAAGCCCCAGTGTGGAATGTCTCTCTAGTTGATCTCTGACACAGCCCCAGTGTGGAATCCCTCTCTAGTTGATCTCTGACACAGCCCCAGTGTGGAATGTCTCTCTAGTTGATCTCTGACACAGCTCCAGTGTGGAATCCCTCTCTAGTTGATCTCTGACACAGCCCCAGTGTGAGATCCCTCTGTAGTTGATCTCTGACACAGCCCCAGTGTGAGATCCCTCTCTAGTTGATCTCTGACACAGCCCCAGTGTGGAATCCCTCTCTAGTTGATCTCTGACACAGCCCCAGTGTGGAATCCCTCTCTTGTTGACTCTGACACAGCCCCAGTGTGGAATCTCTCTCTAGTTGATCTCATACAAAGCCCCAGTGTGGAATCCCTCTCTTGCTGATCTCTGACACCGCCCCAGTGTGGAATCTCTCTCTAGTTGATCTCTGACACAGCCCCAGTGTGGAATCTCTCTCTAGTTGATCCCTGACACAGCCTCAATGTGAGATCCCTCTCTACTTGATCTCTGACAACCCAATTTGGAATCTCTAGTTGATCTCTGACACAGCACCAGTGTGGAACCTCTCTCTAGTTGATCTCTGACAGCCCCAGTGTGAGATCCCTCTCTAGTTGATCTCTGACACCGTCCCAGTGTGGAATCCCTCTCTAGTTGATCTCTGACACAGCCCCGTGTGAGATCCCTCTCTTGTTGATCTCTGGCACAGTCCCAGTGTGGAATCTCTCTCTAGTTGATCCCGGACACAGCCTCAATGTGAGATCACTCTCTAGTTGATCTCTGACAGCCTCAGTGTGGGATCTCTCTTTAGTTGATCTCTGACACAGCCCAAGTGTGGAATCACTCTCTAGTTGATCTCTGACAAAGCCCCAGTGTGGAATCACTCTCTAGTTGATCTCTGACACAGCCCCAGTGTGAAATCCCTCTCTAGTTGATCTCTGACACAGTCCCAGTGTGGAATCCCTCTCTAGTTAATCTCTGACACAGTCCCAGTGTGGAATCTCTCTCTAGTTGATCTCTGACAGCCTCAATGTGAGATCCCTCTCTAGTTGATCTCTGACAACCCACTTTGGAATATCTCTCTAGTTGATCTCTGACACAGCCGCAATGTGGAATCCCTCTCTAGTTGATCTCTGACACAGCCCCAGTGTGGAATCTCTCTCTAGTTGATCTCTGACACAGTCCCACTGTGGAATCCCTCTCTAGTTGATCTCTGACACAGTCCCAGTTTGGAATCTCTCTCTAGTTGATCCCTGACACAGCCTCAATGTGAGATCCCTCTCTAGTTGATCTCTGACAACCCACTTTGGAATATCTCTCTAGTTGATCTCTGACACAGCCGCAATGTGGAATCCCTCTCTAGTTGATCTCTGACACAGCCCCAGTGTGGAATCTCTCTCTAGTTGATCTCTGACACAGTCCCAGTGTGGAATCCCTCTCTAGTTGATCTCTGACACAGTCCCAGTTTGGAATCTCTCTCTAGTTGATCCCTGACACAGCCTCAATGTGAGATCCCTCTCTAGTTGATCTCTGACAACCCAATTTGGAATCTCTCTCTAGTTGTTCTCTGACACAGCCCAAGTGTGGAATCTCTCTCTAGTTGATCTCTGAAACAGCCCCAGCGTGGAATATCTCTCTAGTTGATCTCTGACAGAGCCCCAGTGTGGAATGTCTCTCTAGTTGATCTCTGACACAGCCCCAGTGTGGAATCCCTCTCTAGTTGATCTCTGACACAGCCCCAGTGTGGAATCTCTCTCTAGTTGATCTCTGACAGCCTCAATGTGAGATCCCTCTCTAGTTGATCTCTGACAACCCAATTTGGAATATTTCTCTAGTTGATCTCTGACACAGCCCCAGTGTGGAATCTCTCTCTAGTTGATCTCTGAAACAGCCCCAGTGTGGAATATCTCTCTAGTTCATCTCTGACACAGCCCCAGTGTGGAATCTCTCTCTAGTTGATCTCTGACAGCCTCAATGTGAGATCCCTCTCTAGCTGATCTCTGACAACCCAATTTGGAATATTTCTCTAGTTGATCTCTGACACAGCCCCAGTGTGGAATCTCTCTCTAGTTGATCTCTGACACAGCCCGAGTGTGGAATCACTCTCTAGTTGATCTCATACAAAGCCCCAGTGTGGAATCCCTCTCTTGCTGATCTCTGACACCGCCCCAGTGTGGAATCTCTCTCTAGTTGATCTCTGACACAGCCCCAGTGTGGAATCTCTCTCTAGTTGATCCCTGACACAGCCTCAATGTGAGATCCCTCTCTACTTGATCTCTGACAACCCAATTTGGAATCTCTAGTTGATCTCTGACACAGCACCAGTGTGGAACCTCTCTCTAGTTGATCTCTGACAGCCCCAGTGTGAGATCCCTCTCTAGTTGATCTCTGACACAGCACCAGTGTGGAACCTCTCTCTAGTTGATCTCTGACACTGTCCCAGTGTGGAATCCCTCTCTAGTTGATCTCTGACACAGCCCCAGTGTGAGATCCCTCTCTTGTTGATCTCTGGCACAGTCCCAGTGTGGAATCTCTCTCTAGTTGATCCCTGACACAGCCTCAATGTGAGATCCCTCTCTAGTTGATCTATGACAGCCTCAGTGTGGGATCTCTCTTTAGTTGATCTCTGACACAGCCCCAGTGTGGAATCACTCTCTAGTTGATCTCTGACAAAGCCCCAGTGTCGAATCCATCTCTAGTTGATCTCTGACACAGCCCCAGTGTGAAATCCCTCTCTAGTTGATCTCTGACACAGCCCCAGTGTGGAATCTCTCTCTAGTTCATCTCTGACACAGTCCCAGTGTGGAATCCCTCTCTAGTTGATCTCTGACACAGCCCCAGTGTGGAATCTCTCTCTAGTTGATCTCTGACAGCCTCAATGTGAGATCCCTCTCTAGTTGATCTCTGACAACCCACTTTAGAATATCTCTCTAGTTGATCTCTGACACAGCCGCAATGTGGAATCCCTCTCTAGTTGATCTCTGACACAGCCCCAGTGTGGAATCTCTCTCTAGTTGATCTCTGACACAGTCCCAGTGTGGAATCCCTCTCTAGTTGATCTCTGACACAGTCCCAGTTTGGAATCTCTCTCTAGTTGATCCCTGACACAGCCTCAATGTGAGATCCCTCTCTAGTTGATCTCTGACAACCCAATTTGGAATCTCTCTCTAGTTGATCTCTGACACAGCCCAAGTGTGGAATCTCTCTCTAGTTGATCTCTGACACAGCCCCAGTGTGGAATCCCTCTCTAGTTGATCTCTGACACAGCCCCAGTGTGGAATGTCTCTCTAGTTGATCTCTGACAAAGCCCCAGTGTGGAATCCATCTCTAGTTGATCTCTGACACAGCCCCAGTGTGAAATCCCTCTCTAGTTGATCTCTGACACAGCCCCAGTGTGGAATCTCTCTCTAGTTCATCTCTGACACAGTCCCAGTGTGGAATCTCTCTCTAGTTGATCTCTGACAACCCACTTTAGAATATCTCTCTAGTTGATCTCTGACACAGCCGCAATGTGGAATCCCTCTCTAGTTGATCTCTGACACAGCCCCAGTGTGGAATCTCTCTCTAGTTGATATCTGACACAGTCCCAGTGTGGAATCCCTCTCTAGTTGATCTCTGACACAGTCCCAGTTTGGAATCTCTCTCTAGTTGATCCCTGACACAGCCTCAATGTGAGATCCCTCTCTAGTTGATCTCTGACAACCCAATTTGGAATCTCTCTCTAGTTGATCTCTGACACAGCACAAGTGTGGAATCTCTCTCTAGTTGATCTCTGAAACAGCCCCAGTGTGGAATATCTCTATAGTTGATCTCTGACACAGCCCCAGTGTGGAATGTCTCTCTAGTTGATCTCTGACACAGCCCCAGTGTGGAATCCCTCTCTAGTTGATCTCTGACACAGCCCCAGTGTGGAATCTCTCTCTAGTTGATCTCTGACAGCCCAATTTGGAATCCCTCTCTAGTTGATCTCTGACACAGCCCCAGTGTTGAATCGTTCTCTAGTTGATCTCTGACACAGCCCCAGTGTGGAATCTCTCTCTAGTTGATCTCTGACACAGCCCCAGTGTGGAATATCTCTCTAGTTCATCTCTGACACAGCCCCAGTGTGGAATCTCTCTCTAGTTGATCTCTGACAGCCTCAATGTGAGATCCCTCTCTAGTTGATCTCTGACACAGCTCCAGTGTGGAATCTCTCTCTAGTTGATCTCTGAAACAGCCCCAGTGTGGAATATCTCTCAGTTGATCTCTGACACAGCCCCAGTGTGGAATGTCTCTCTAGTTGATCTCTGACACATCCCAGTGTGAAATCCCTCTCTAGTTGATCTCTGACACAGCCCCAGTGTGGAATCTCTCTCTAGTTGATCTCTGACACAGTCCCAGTGTGGAATCCCTCTCTAGTTGATCTCTGACACAGTCCCAGTGTGGAATCTCTCTCTAGTTGATCTCTGACAGCCTCAATGTGAGATCCCTCTCTAGTTGATCTCTGACATCCCACTTTGGAATCTCTCTCTAGTTGATATCTGACACAGCCGCAGTGTGGAACCTCTCTAGTTGATCAATGATACAGGCCCAGTGTGGAATCTCTCTCTAGTTGATCTCTGACACAGCCGCAGTGTAGAATCCCTCTCTAGTTGATCTCTGACACAGTCCCAGTGTAGAATCTCTCTCTAGTTGATCTCTGACACAGTCTCAGTGTGTAATCCCTCTCTAGTTGATCTCTGACACAGCCCCAATGTGGAATCTCTCTCTAGTTGATCTCTGACACAGCCCCAGTGTGGAATCTCTCTCTAGTTGATCTCTGAACAGCCACAGTGCGGAATCTCTCTCTAGTTGATCTCTGACACAGCCCCAGTGTGGAATCTCTCTCTAGTTGATCTCTGACACAGCCCCAGTGTGGAATCTCTCTCTAGTTGATCTCTGACAGCCCCAGTGTGAGATCCCTCTCTAGTTGATCTCTGACAAGCCAATTTGGAATATTTCTCTAGTTGATCTCTGACACAGCCCCAGTGTGGAATATCTCTCTAGTTGATCTCTGACACAGCCCCAGTGTGGAATCTCTCTCTAGTTGATCTCTGACACAGCCCCAGTGTGGAATCCCTCTCTAGTTGATCTCTGACACAGCCCCAGTGTGAGATTCCTCTCTAGTTGATCTCTGACAAGCCCAAGTGTGGAATCTCTCTCTAGTTGATATCTGACACAGCCCCAGTGTGGAACCTCTCTAGTTGATCAATGATACAGGCCCAGTGTGGAATCTCTCTCTAGTTGATCTCTGACACAGCCCCAGTGTGGAATCTCTCTCTAGTTGATCTCTGACACAGCCCCAGTGTGGAATCTCTCTCTAGTTGATCTCTGACACAGCCCCAGTGTGGAATCTCTCTCTAGTTGATCTCTGACAAGCCAATTTGGAGTATTTCTCTAGTTGATCTCTGACACAGCCCCAGTGTGGAATCTCTCTCTAGTTGATCTCTGACACAGCCCCAGTGTGAGATTCCTCTCTAGTTGATCTCTGACACAGCCCCAGTGTGGAATCCCTCTCTAGTTGATCTCTGACACAGCCCCAGTGTGGAATCTCTCTCTAGTTGATCTCTGACACAGCCCCAGTGTGGAATCTCTCTCTAGTTGATCTCTGACACAGCCCAAGTGTGAGATCCATCTGTAGTTGATCTCTGACACAGTCCCAGTGTGGAATCACTCTCTAGTTGATCTCTGGCACAGCCTCACTGTTTAATCTCTCTCTAGTTGATCTCTGACACAGCCCAGTGTTTAGATCCATCTCTAGTTGATATCTGACACAGCCGCAGTGTGGAACCTCTCTAGTTGATCAATGATACAGACCAAGTGTGGAATCTCTCTCTAGTTGATCTCTGACACAGTCCCAGTGTGAAACCTCTCCAGTTGATCAATGATACAGGCCCAGTGTGGAATCTCTCCCTACTTGATCTCTGACACAGCCGCATTGTGGAATCCCTCGCTAGTTGATCTCTGACACAATCCCAGTGTGGAATCTCTCTCTAGTTGATCTCTGACACAGCCCCAGTGTGGAATCCCTCTCTAGTTGATCTCTGACACAGCCCCAGTGTGGAATCTCTCTCTAGTTGATCTCTGACACAGCCCCAGTGTGGAATCTCTCTCTAGTTGATCTCTGACACAGCCCCAGTGTGGAAACTCTAGTTGATCTCTGACACAGCCCCAGTGTGAGATCTGTCTCTAGTTGATCTCTGACACAGCCCCAGTGTGGAATCTCTCTCTAGTTGATCTCTGACACAGCCCATGTTGAATCTCTCTCTAGTTGATCTCTGACACAGCCCCAGTGTGGAATATCTCTCTAGTTGATCTCTGACACAGCCCCAGTGTGGAATCTCTCTCTAGTTGATCTCTGACACAGCCCCAGTGTGGAATCCCTCTCTAGTTGATCTCTGACACAGCCCCAGTGTGGAATCTCTCTCTAGTTGATCTCTGACACAGCCCCAGTGTGGAATCCCTCTCTAGTTGATCTCTGACACAGCCCCAGTGTGAGATCTGTCTCTAGTTGATCTCTGACACAGCCCCAGTGTGGAATCCATCTCTAGTTGATCTCTGACACAGCCCCAGTGTGGAATCTCTCTCTAGTTGATCTCTGACACAGCCCCAGTGTGGAATCCCTCTCTAGTTGATCTCTGACACAGCCCCAGTGTGGAATCCCTCTCTAGTTGATCTCTGACACAGCCCCAGTGTGGAATCTCTCTCTAGTTGATCTCTGACACAGCCCCAGTGTGGAATCCCTCTCTAGTTGATCTCTGACACAGCCCCAGTGTGGAATCCTCTCTAGTTGATCTCTGACACAGGCCCAGTGTGGAATCCCTCTCTAGTTGATCTCTGACACAGCCCCAGTGTGGAATCCCTCTCTAGTTGATCTCTGACACAGCCCCAGTGTGGAATCCCTCTCTAGTTGATCTCTGACACAGCCCCAGTGTGGAATCTCTCTCTAGTTGATCTCTGACACAGCCCCAGTGTGGAATCCTGCTCTAGTTGATCTCTGACACAGCCCCAGTGTGGAATCTCTCTCTAGTTGATCTCTGACACAGCCCCAGTGTGGAATCTCTCTCTAGTTGATCTCTGACACATGCCCCAGTGTGGAATCTCACTCTAGTTGATCTCTGACACAGTCCCAGTGTGGAATCTCTCTCTAGTTGATCTCTGACACAGCCCAACAGTGGAATCTCTCTCTAGTTGATCTCTGACACAGCCCCAGTGTGGAATCCCTCTCTAGTTGATCTCTGACACAGCCCCAGTGTGGAATCTCTCTCTAGTTGATCTCTGACACAGCCCAGTGTGAGATCCATCTCTAGTTGATCTCTGACACAGCCCCAGTGTGGAATCTCTCTCTAGTTGATCTCTGACACAGCCCCAGTGTGGAATCTCTCTCTAGTTGATCTCTGACACAGCCCCAGTGTGGAATCTCTCTCTAGTTGATCTCTGACACAGCCCCAGTGTGGAATCTCTCTCTAGTTGATCAATGACACAGGCCCAGTGTGGAATCCCTCTCTAGTTGATCTCTGACACAGCCCCAGTGTGGAATCTCTCTCTAGTTGATCTCTGACATAGCCTCAGTGTGGAATCCCTCTCTAGTTGATCTCTGACACAGCCCAGTGTGAGATCCCTCTCTAGTTGATCTCTGACACAGCCCCAGTGTGGAACCTCTCTAGTTGATCAATGATACAGGCCCAGTGTGGAATCTCTCTCTAGTTGATCTCTGACACAGCCCCAGTGTGGAATCTCTCTCTAGATGATCTCTGACACAGCCCCAGTGTGGAAACTCTAGTTGATCTCTGACACAGCCCCAGTGTGAGATCTGTCTCTAGTTGATCTCTGACACAGCCCCAGTGTGGAATCTCTCTCTAGTTGATCTCTGACACAGCCCCAGTGTGGAATCCCTCTCTAGTTGATCTCTGACACAGCCCCAGTGTGGAATCCCTCTCTAGTTGATCTCTGACACAGCCCATGTGGAATCTCTCTCTAGTTGATCTCTGACACAGCCCCAGTGTGAAATCTCTCTCTAGTTGATCTCTGACACAGTCCCAGTGTGGAATCTCTCTCTAGTTGATCTCTGACACAGCCCCAGTGTGGAATCTCTCTCTAGTTGATCTCTGACACAGCCCAATGTGGAATCTCTCCCTAGCTGATCTCTCACAGAGCCGCAGTGTGGAATCTCTCTCTAGTTGATCTCTGACCCTGCCACAGTGTGGAATCTCTCTCTCGTTGATCTCTGACACAGCCCCAGTGTGGAATCTCTCTCTAGTTGATCTCTGACACAGCCCCCGTGTGGAATCTATCCCTAGTTGATCTCTGACACAGACCCAGTGTTGAATCCTCTCTAGTTGATCTCTGACACAGCCCCAGTGTGGAATCTCTCTCTAGTTGATCGCTGACACAGCCCAGTGTGGAATCTCTCTCTAGTTGATCTCTGACACAGCCCCAGTGTGGAATCTCTCTCTAGTTGTTCGCTGACACAGCCCGTTTTGGATATCTCTCTAGTTGATCTCTGTCAGCCCCAGTGCGAGTCCCTGTCTAGTTGATCTCCGACACAGCCCCAGTGTGGAATCTCTCTCTAGTTGATCAATGACACAGACCCAGTGTGGAATCCCTCTCTAGTTGATCTCTGACACATCCTCAGTGTGGAATCTCTCTCTAGATGATCTCTGACACAGCCTCAATGTGAGATCCCTCTCTAGTTGATCTCTGACACCTGCCCCAGTGTGGAATCGCTCTCTAGTTGATCTCTGACACAGCCCAGTGTGGAATCTCTCTCTAGTTGATCTCTGACACATCCCCAGTGTGGAATCTCTCTCTAGTTGATCTCTGACACAGCCCCAGTGTGGAATCTCTCTCTGGTTGATCTCTGACCCAGCCCAGTGTGAGATTCCTCTCTAGTTGATCTCTGACACAGCCCCAGTGTGGAATCTCTCTCTAGTTGATCTCTGACACAGCCCCAGTGTGGAATCTCTCTCTAGTTGATCTCTGACACAGCCCAGTGTGGAATCTCTCTCTAGTTGTTCTCTGACAGCCCTAGTGTGGAATCCCTCTCTAGTTGATCTCGGACACAGCCCCAGTGTGAGATTCCTCTCTAGTTGATCTCTGACACAGCCCCAGTGTGGAATCCCTCTCTAGTTGATATCTGACACAGCCCCAGTATGGGATCAGTTTCTAGTTGATCTCTGACACAGCCCCAGTGTGGAATCTCTCTCTAGTTGATCTCTGACACAGCCCCAGTGTGGAATCCCTCTCTAGTTGATCTCTGACACAGCCCCAGTGTGGAATCTCTCTCTAGTTGATCTCTGACACAGCCCCAGTGTGGAATCCCTCTCTAGTTGATCTCTGACACAGCCCCAGTGTGGAATCTCTCTCTAGTTGATCTCTGACACAGCCCCAGTGTGGAATCTCTCTCTAGTTGATCTCTGACACAGCCCCAGTGTGAGATCCCTCTCTAGTTGATCTCTGACACAGCCCAATGTGGATCCTCTCTAGTTGATCTCTGACACAGCCCAAAGTGGAATCCCTTTCTAGTTGATCTCAGACACTGCCCCAGTGTGGAATCCCTCTCTAGTTGATCTCTGACACAGCCCCAGTGTGGAATCCCTCTCTAGTTGATATCTGACACAGCCCCAGTAGTAGATGCCTTTCTATTTGATCTCTGACACAGCCCCAGTGTGGAGTCCCTCTCTAGCTGATCGCTGACACAGCCCGTGTGGAATCTCTCTCTAGTTGATCTCTGACACAGCCCCAGTGTGGAATCTCTCTCTAGTTGATCTCTGACACAGCCCAGTGTGGA
The DNA here is from genome assembly GCF_017639515.1 of Carcharodon carcharias. NCBI lineage: Eukaryota > Metazoa > Chordata > Chondrichthyes > Lamniformes > Lamnidae > Carcharodon > Carcharodon carcharias. The sequence goes on along the minus strand of NW_024470701.1, from coordinate 2,462,366 downwards.
ATCTCTCTCTAGTTGATCTCTGACACAGCCCCAGTGTGGAATCTCTCTCTAGTTGATCTCTGACACAGCCCATGTTGAATCTCTCTCTAGTTGATCTCTGACTGCCCCAGTGTGAGCCCCTGTCTAGTTGATCTCTGACACAGCCCCAGTGTGGAATCTCTCTCTAGTTGATCTCTGACACAGCCCCAGTGTGGAATCCCTCTCTAGTTGATCTCTGACACAGCCCAGTGTGGAATATCTCTCTAGTTGATCTCTGACACAGCCCAAGTGTGGAATCCCTCTCTAGTTGATCTCTGACACAGCCCCAGTGTGGAATCTCTCTCTAGTTGATCTCTGACACAGCCCCAGTGTGGAATCCCTCTCTAGTTGATCTCTGACACAGCCCCAGTGTGGAATCTCTCTCTAGTTGATCTCTGACACAGCCCAAAGTGGAATCTCTCTCTAGTTGATCTCTGACACAGCCCCAGTGTGGAATCTCTCTCTAGTTGATCTCTGACACAGCCCCAGTGTGGAATCCCTCTCTAGTTGATCTCTGACACAGCCCCAGTGTGGAATCCCTCTCTAGTTGATCTCTGACACAGCCCATGTGGAATCTCTCTCTAGTTGATCTCTGACACAGCCCCAGTGTGGAATCCCTCTCTAGTTGATCTCTGAAACAGCCCCAGTGTGAGATCCCTCTCTAGTTGATCTCTGACACAGCCCCAGTGTGTAATCCCTCTCTAGTTGATCAATGACACAGGCCCAGTGTGGAATCCCTCTCTAGTTGATCTCTGACACAGCCCCAGTGTGGAATCCCTCTCTAGTTGATCTCTGACACAGCCCCATTGTGGGATCCCTCTCTAGTTGATCTCTGACACAGCCCCAGTGTGGAATCTCTCTAGTTGATCTCTGACACAGCCCAAGTGTGGAATCCTCTCTCTAGTTGATCTCTGACACAGCCCCAGTGTGAATCCCTCTCTAGTTGATCTCTGACACAGCCCAGTGTGGAATCTCTCTCTAGTTGATCTCTGACACAGCCCAGTGTGGAATCTCTCTCTAGTTGATCTCTGACACAGCCCCAGTGTGGAATCCTCTCTAGTTGATCTCTGACACAGCCCCAGTGTGGAATCTCTCTCTAGTTGATCTCTGACACAGCCCCAGTGTGGAATCCCTCTCTAGTTGATCTCTGACACAGCCCCAGTGTGGAATCTCTCTAGTTGATCTCTGACACAGCCCCAGTGTGGAATCTCTCTCTAGTTGATCTCTGACACAGCCCCAGTGTGGAATCTCTCTCTAGTTGATCTCTGACACAGCCCCAGTGTGGAATCCCTCTCTAGTTGATCTCTGACACAGCCCCAGTGTGGAATCTCTCTCTAGTTGATCTCTGACACAGCCCCAGTGTGGAACCTCTCTAGTTGATCAATGATACAGGCTCAGTGTGGAATCTCTCCCTAGTTGATCTCTCACAGAGCCGCAGTTTGGAATCTCTCTCTAGTTGATCTCTGACACAGCCACAGTGTGGAATCTCTCTCTAGTTGATCTCTGACACAGCCCCAGTGTGGAATCTCTCTCTAGTTGATCTCTGACACAGCCCCAGTGTGGAATCTCTCTCTAGTTGATCTCTGACACAGCCCCAGTGTGGAATCCCTCACTAGTTGATCTCTGACACAGCCCCAGTGTGGAATCCCTCACTAGTTGATCTCTGACACAGCCCCAGTGTGGAATCCCTCACTAGTTGATCTCTGACACAGCCCCAGTGTGGAATCCCTCACTAGTTGATCTCTGACACAGCCCCAGTGTGGAATCCCTCACTAGTTGATCTCTGACACAGCCCCAGTGTGGAATCCCTCACTAGTTGATCTCTGACACAGCCCCAGTGTGGAATCCCTCACTAGTTGATCTCTGACACAGCCCCAGTGTGGAATCCCTCACTAGTTGATCTCTGACACAGCCCCAGTGTGGAATCCCTCACTAGTTGATCTCTGACACAGCCCCAGTGTGGAATCCCTCACTAGTTGATCTCTGACACAGCCCCAGTGTGGAATCCCTCACTAGTTGATCTCTGACACAGCCCCAGTGTGGAATCCCTCACTAGTTGATCTCTGACACAGCCCAAGTGTGGAATCCCTCACTAGTTTATCTCTGACACAGCACCAGTGTGGAATCCCTCACTAGTTGATCTCTGACACAGCCCCAGTGTGGAATCCCTCACTAGTTGATCTCTGATACAGCCCCATTGTGGAATCCCTCACTAGTTGATCTCTGACACAGCCCCAGTGTGGAATCCCTCACTAGTTGATCTCTGACACAGCCCCAGTGTGGAATCCCTCACTAGTTGATCTCTGACACAGCCCCAGTGTGGAATCCCTCACTAGTTGATCTCTGACACAGCCCCAGTGTGGAATCCCTCACTAGTTGATCTCTGACACAGCCCCAGTGTGGAATCCCTCACTAGTTGATCTCTGACACAGCCACAGTGTGGAATCCCTCACTAGTTGATCTCTGACACAGCCCCAGTGTGGAATCCCTCACCTGTTGATCTCTGACACAGCCCCATTGTGGAATCCCTCACTAGTTGATCTCTGACACAGCCCCAGTGTGGAATCCCTCACTAGTTGATCTCTGACACAGCCACAGTGTGGAATCCCTCACTAGTTGATCTCTGACACAGCCCCAGTGTGGAATCCCTCTAGTTGATCTCTGACACAGCCCCAGTGTGGAATCCCTCACTAGTTGATCTCTGACACAGCCCCAGTGTGGAATCCCTCACTAGTTGATCTCTGACACAGCCCCAGTGTGGAATCCCTCACTAGTTGATCTCTGACACAGCCCCAGTGTGGAATCCCTCACTAGTTGATCTCTGACACAGCCCCAGTGTGGAATCCCTCACTAGTTGATCTCTGACACAGCCCCAGTGTGGAATCCCTCACTAGTTGATCTCTGACACAGCCCCAGTGTGGAATCCCTCACTAGTTGATCTCTGACACAGCCCCAGTGTGGAATCCCTCACTAGTTGATCTCTGACACAGCCCCAGTGTGGAATCCCTCACTAGTTGATCTCTGACACAGCCCCAGTGTGGAATCCCTCACTAGTTGATCTCTGACACAGCCCCAGTGTGGAATCCCTCACTAGTTGATCTCTGACACAGCCCCAGTGTGGAATCCCTCACTAGTTGATCTCTGACACAGCCCCAGTGTGGAATCCCTCACTAGTTGATCTCTGACACAGCCCCAGTGTGGAATCCCTCACTAGTTGATCTCTGACACAGCCCCAGTGTGGAATCCCTCACTAGTTGATCTCTGACACAGCCCCAGTGTGGAATCCCTCACTAGTTGATCTCTGACACAGCCCCAGTGTGGAATCCCTCACTAGTTGATCTCTGACACAGCCCCAGTGTGGAATCCCTCACTAGTTGATCTCTGACACAGCCCCAGTGTGGAATCCCTCACTAGTTGATCTCTGACACAGCCCCAGTGTGGAATCCCTCACTAGTTGATCTCTGACACAGCCCCAGTGTGGAATCCCTCACTAGTTGATCTCTGACACAGCCCCAGTGTGGAATCCCTCACTAGTTGATCTCTGACACAGCCCCAGTGTGGAATCCCTCACTAGTTGATCTCTGACACAGCCCCAGTGTGGAATCCCTCACTAGTTGATCTCTGACACAGCCCCAGTGTGGAATCCCTCACTAGTTGATCTCTGACACAGCCCCAGTGTGGAATCCCTCACTAGTTGATCTCTGACACAGCCCCAGTGTGGAATCCCTCACTAGTTGATCTCTGACACAGCCCCAGTGTGGAATCCCTCACTAGTTGATCTCTGACACAGCCCCAGTGTGGAATCCCTCACTAGTTGATCTCTGACACAGCCCCAGTGTGGAATCCCTCACTAGTTGATCTCTGACACAGCCCCAGTGTGGAATCCCTCACTAGTTGATCTCTGACACAGCCCCAGTGTGGAATCCCTCACTAGTTGATCTCTGACACAGCCCCAGTGTGGAATCCCTCACTAGTTGATCTCTGACACAGCCCCAGTGTGGAATCCCTCACTAGTTGATCTCTGACACAGCCCCAGTGTGGAATCCCTCACTAGTTGATCTCTGACACAGCCCCAGTGTGGAATCCCTCACTAGTTGATCTCTGACACAGCCCCAGTGTGGAATCCCTCACTAGTTGATCTCTGACACAGCCCCAGTGTGGAATCCCTCACTAGTTGATCTCTGACACAGCCCCAGTGTGGAATCCCTCACTAGTTGATCTCTGACACAGCCCCAGTGTGGAATCCCTCACTAGTTGATCTCTGACACAGCCCCAGTGTGGAATCCCTCACTAGTTGATCTCTGACACAGCCCCAGTGTGGAATCCCTCACTAGTTGATCTCTGACACAGCCCCAGTGTGGAATCCCTCACTAGTTGATCTCTGACACAGCCCCAGTGTGGAATCCCTCACTAGTTGATCTCTGACACAGCCCCAGTGTGGAATCCCTCACTAGTTGATCTCTGACACAGCCCCAGTGTGGAATCCCTCACTAGTTGATCTCTGACACAGCCCCAGTGTGGAATCCCTCACTAGTTGATCTCTGACACAGCCCCAGTGTGGAATCCCTCACTAGTTGATCTCTGACACAGCCCCAGTGTGGAATCCCTCTAGTTGATCTCTGACACAGCCCCAGTGTGGAATCCCTCACTAGTTGATCTCTGACACAGCCCCAGTGTGGAATCCCTCACTAGTTGATCTCTGACACAGCCCCAGTGTGGAATCCCTCACTAGTTGATCTCTGACACAGCCCCAGTGTGGAATCCCTCACTAGTTGATCTCTGACACAGCCCCAGTGTGGAATCCCTCACTAGTTGATCTCTGACACAGCCCCAGTGTGGAATCCCTCACTAGTTGATCTCTGACACAGCCCCAGTGTGGAATCCCTCACTAGTTGATCTCTGACACAGCCCCAGTGTGGAATCCCTCACTAGTTGATCTCTGACACAGCCCCAGTGTGGAATCCCTCACTAGTTGATCTCTGACACAGCCCCAGTGTGGAATCCCTCACTAGTTGATCTCTGACACAGCCCCAGTGTGGAATCCCTCACTAGTTGATCTCTGACACAGCCCCAGTGTGGAATCCCTCACTAGTTGATCTCTGACACAGCCCCAGTGTGGAATCCCTCACTAGTTGATCTCTGACACAGCCCCAGTGTGGAATCCCTCACTAGTTGATCTCTGACACAGCCCCAGTGTGGAATCCCTCACTAGTTGATCTCTGACACAGCCCCAGTGTGGAATCCCTCACTAGTTGATCTCTGACACAGCCCCAGTGTGGAATCCCTCACTAGTTGATCTCTGACACAGCCCCAGTGTGGAATCCCTCACTAGTTGATCTCTGACACAGCCCCAGTGTGGAATCCCTCACTAGTTGATCTCTGACACAGCCCCAGTGTGGAATCCCTCACTAGTTGATCTCTGACACAGCCCCAGTGTGGAATCCCTCACTAGTTGATCTCTGACACAGCCCCAGTGTGGAATCCCTCACTAGTTGATCTCTGACACAGCCCCAGTGTGGAATCCCTCACTAGTTGATCTCTGACACAGCCCCAGTGTGGAATCCCTCACTAGTTGATCTCTGACACAGCCCCAGTGTGGAATCCCTCACTAGTTGATCTCTGACACAGCCCCAGTGTGGAATCCCTCACTAGTTGATCTCTGACACAGCCCCAGTGTGGAATCCCTCACTAGTTGATCTCTGACACAGCCCCAGTGTGGAATCCCTCTAGTTGATCTCTGACACAGCCCCAGTGTGGAATCCCTCACTAGTTGATCTCTGACACAGCCCCAGTGTGGAATCCCTCACTAGTTGATCTCTGACACAGCCCCAGTGTGGAATCCCTCACTAGTTGATCTCTGACACAGCCCCAGTGTGGAATCCCTCACTAGTTGATCTCTGACACAGCCCCAGTGTGGAATCCCTCACTAGTTGATCTCTGACACAGCCCCAGTGTGGAATCCCTCACTAGTTGATCTCTGACACAGCCCCAGTGTGGAATCCCTCACTAGTTGATCTCTGACACAGCCCCAGTGTGGAATCCCTCACTAGTTGATCTCTGACACAGCCCCAGTGTGGAATCCCTCACTAGTTGATCTCTGACACAGCCCCAGTGTGGAATCCCTCACTAGTTGATCTCTGACACAGCCCCAGTGTGGAATCCCTCACTAGTTGATCTCTGACACAGCCCCAGTGTGGAATCCCTCACTAGTTGATCTCTGACACAGCCCCAGTGTGGAATCCCTCACTAGTTGATCTCTGACACAGCCCCAGTGTGGAATCCCTCACTAGTTGATCTCTGACACAGCCCCAGTGTGGAATCCCTCACTAGTTGATCTCTGACACAGCCCCAGTGTGGAATCCCTCACTAGTTGATCTCTGACACAGCCCCAGTGTGGAATCCCTCACTAGTTGATCTCTGACACAGCCCCAGTGTGGAATCCCTCACTAGTTGATCTCTGACACAGCCCCAGTGTGGAATCCCTCACTAGTTGATCTCTGACACAGCCCCAGTGTGGAATCCCTCACTAGTTGATCTCTGACACAGCCCCAGTGTGGAATCCCTCACTAGTTGATCTCTGACACAGCCCCAGTGTGGAATCCCTCACTAGTTGATCTCTGACACAGCCCCAGTGTGGAATCCCTCACTAGTTGATCTCTGACACAGCCCCAGTGTGGAATCCCTCACTAGTTGATCTCTGACACAGCCCCAGTGTGGAATCCCTCACTAGTTGATCTCTGACACAGCCCCAGTGTGGAATCCCTCACTAGTTGATCTCTGACACAGCCCCAGTGTGGAATCCCTCACTAGTTGATCTCTGACACAGCCCCAGTGTGGAATCCCTCACTAGTTGATCTCTGACACAGCCCCAGTGTGGAATCCCTCACTAGTTGATCTCTGACACAGCCCCAGTGTGGAATCCCTCACTAGTTGATCTCTGACACAGCCCCAGTGTGGAATCCCTCACTAGTTGATCTCTGACACAGCCCCAGTGTGGAATCCCTCACTAGTTGATCTCTGACACAGCCCCAGTGTGGAATCCCTCACTAGTTGATCTCTGACACAGCCCCAGTGTGGAATCCCTCACTAGTTGATCTCTGACACAGCCCCAGTGTGGAATCCCTCACTAGTTGATCTCTGACACAGCCCCAGTGTGGAATCCCTCACTAGTTGATCTCTGACACAGCCCCAGTGTGGAATCCCTCACTAGTTGATCTCTGACACAGCCCCAGTGTGGAATCCCTCACTAGTTGATCTCTGACACAGCCCCAGTGTGGAATCCCTCACTAGTTGATCTCTGACACAGCCCCAGTGTGGAATCCCTCACTAGTTGATCTCTGACACAGCCCCAGTGTGGAATCCCTCACTAGTTGATCTCTGACACAGCCCCAGTGTGGAATCCCTCACTAGTTGATCTCTGACACAGCCCCAGTGTGGAATCCCTCACTAGTTGATCTCTGACACAGCCCCAGTGTGGAATCCCTCACTAGTTGATCTCTGACACAGCCCCAGTGTGGAATCCCTCACTAGTTGATCTCTGACACAGCCCCAGTGTGGAATCCCTCACTAGTTGATCTCTGACACAGCCCCAGTGTGGAATCCCTCACTAGTTGATCTCTGACACAGCCCCAGTGTGGAATCCCTCACTAGTTGATCTCTGACACAGCCCCAGTGTGGAATCCCTCACTAGTTGATCTCTGACACAGCCCCAGTGTGGAATCCCTCACTAGTTGATCTCTGACACAGCCCCAGTGTGGAATCCCTCACTAGTTGATCTCTGACACAGCCCCAGTGTGGAATCCCTCACTAGTTGATCTCTGACACAGCCCCAGTGTGGAATCCCTCACTAGTTGATCTCTGACACAGCCCCAGTGTGGAATCCCTCACTAGTTGATCTCTGACACAGCCCCAGTGTGGAATCCCTCACTAGTTGATCTCTGACACAGCCCCAGTGTGGAATCCCTCACTAGTTGATCTCTGACACAGCCCCAGTGTGGAATCCCTCACTAGTTGATCTCTGACACAGCCCCAGTGTGGAATCCCTCACTAGTTGATCTCTGACACAGCCCCAGTGTGGAATCCCTCACTAGTTGATCTCTGACACAGCCCCAGTGTGGAATCCCTCACTAGTTGATCTCTGACACAGCCCCAGTGTGGAATCCCTCACTAGTTGATCTCTGACACAGCCCCAGTGTGGAATCCCTCACTAGTTGATCTCTGACACAGCCCCAGTGTGGAATCCCTCACTAGTTGATCTCTGACACAGCCCCAGTGTGGAATCCCTCACTAGTTGATCTCTGACACAGCCCCAGTGTGGAATCCCTCACTAGTTGATCTCTGACACAGCCCCAGTGTGGAATCCCTCACTAGTTGATCTCTGACACAGCCCCAGTGTGGAATCCCTCACTAGTTGATCTCTGACACAGCCCCAGTGTGGAATCCCTCACTAGTTGATCTCTGACACAGCCCCAGTGTGGAATCCCTCACTAGTTGATCTCTGACACAGCCCCAGTGTGGAATCCCTCACTAGTTGATCTCTGACACAGCCCCAGTGTGGAATCCCTCACTAGTTGATCTCTGACACAGCCCCAGTGTGGAATCCCTCACTAGTTGATCTCTGACACAGCCCCAGTGTGGAATCCCTCACTAGTTGATCTCTGACACAGCCCCAGTGTGGAATCCCTCACTAGTTGATCTCTGACACAGCCCCAGTGTGGAATCCCTCACTAGTTGATCTCTGACACAGCCCCAGTGTGGAATCCCTCACTAGTTGATCTCTGACACAGCCCCAGTGTGGAATCCCTCACTAGTTGATCTCTGACACAGCCCCAGTGTGGAATCCCTCACTAGTTGATCTCTGACACAGCCCCAGTGTGGAATCCCTCACTAGTTGATCTCTGACACAGCCCCAGTGTGGAATCCCTCACTAGTTGATCTCTGACACAGCCCCAGTGTGGAATCCCTCACTAGTTGATCTCTGACACAGCCCCAGTGTGGAATCCCTCACTAGTTGATCTCTGACACAGCCCCAGTGTGGAATCCCTCACTAGTTGATCTCTGACACAGCCCCAGTGTGGAATCCCTCACTAGTTGATCTCTGACACAGCCCCAGTGTGGAATCCCTCACTAGTTGATCTCTGACACAGCCCCAGTGTGGAATCCCTCACTAGTTGATCTCTGACACAGCCCCAGTGTGGAATCCCTCACTAGTTGATCTCTGACACAGCCCCAGTGTGGAATCCCTCACTAGTTGATCTCTGACACAGCCCCAGTGTGGAATCCCTCACTAGTTGATCTCTGACACAGCCCCAGTGTGGAATCCCTCACTAGTTGATCTCTGACACAGCCCCAGTGTGGAATCCCTCACTAGTTGATCTCTGACACAGCCCCAGTGTGGAATCCCTCACTAGTTGATCTCTGACACAGCCCCAGTGTGGAATCCCTCACTAGTTGATCTCTGACACAGCCCCAGTGTGGAATCCCTCACTAGTTGATCTCTGACACAGCCCCAGTGTGGAATCCCTCACTAGTTGATCTCTGACACAGCCCCAGTGTGGAATCCCTCACTAGTTGATCTCTGACACAGCCCCAGTGTGGAATCCCTCACTAGTTGATCTCTGACACAGCCCCAGTGTGGAATCCCTCACTAGTTGATCTCTGACACAGCCCCAGTGTGGAATCCCTCACTAGTTGATCTCTGACACAGCCCCAGTGTGGAATCCCTCACTAGTTGATCTCTGACACAGCCCCAGTGTGGAATCCCTCACTAGTTGATCTCTGACACAGCCCCAGTGTGGAATCCCTCACTAGTTGATCTCTGACACAGCCCCAGTGTGGAATCCCTCACTAGTTGATCTCTGACACAGCCCCAGTGTGGAATCCCTCACTAGTTGATCTCTGACACAGCCCCAGTGTGGAATCCCTCACTAGTTGATCTCTGACACAGCCCCAGTGTGGAATCCCTCACTAGTTGATCTCTGACACAGCCCCAGTGTGGAATCCCTCACTAGTTGATCTCTGACACAGCCCCAGTGTGGAATCCCTCACTAGTTGATCTCTGACACAGCCCCAGTGTGGAATCCCTCACTAGTTGATCTCTGACACAGCCCCAGTGTGGAATCCCTCACTAGTTGATCTCTGACACAGCCCCAGTGTGGAATCCCTCACTAGTTGATCTCTGACACAGCCCCAGTGTGGAATCCCTCACTAGTTGATCTCTGACACAGCCCCAGTGTGGAATCCCTCACTAGTTGATCTCTGACACAGCCCCAGTGTGGAATCCCTCACTAGTTGATCTCTGACACAGCCCCAGTGTGGAATCCCTCACTAGTTGATCTCTGACACAGCCCCAGTGTGGAATCCCTCACTAGTTGATCTCTGACACAGCCCCAGTGTGGAATCCCTCACTAGTTGATCTCTGACACAGCCCCAGTGTGGAATCCCTCACTAGTTGATCTCTGACACAGCCCCAGTGTGGAATCCCTCACTAGTTGATCTCTGACACAGCCCCAGTGTGGAATCCCTCACTAGTTGATCTCTGACACAGCCCCAGTGTGGAATCCCTCACTAGTTGATCTCTGACACAGCCCCAGTGTGGAATCCCTCACTAGTTGATCTCTGACACAGCCCCAGTGTGGAATCCCTCACTAGTTGATCTCTGACACAGCCCCAGTGTGGAATCCCTCACTAGTTGATCTCTGACACAGCCCCAGTGTGGAATCCCTCACTAGTTGATCTCTGACACAGCCCCAGTGTGGAATCCCTCACTAGTTGATCTCTGACACAGCCCCAGTGTGGAATCCCTCACTAGTTGATCTCTGACACAGCCCCAGTGTGGAATCCCTCACTAGTTGATCTCTGACACAGCCCCAGTGTGGAATCCCTCACTAGTTGATCTCTGACACAGCCCCAGTGTGGAATCCCTCACTAGTTGATCTCTGACACAGCCCCAGTGTGGAATCCCTCACTAGTTGATCTCTGACACAGCCCCAGTGTGGAATCCCTCACTAGTTGATCTCTGACACAGCCCCAGTGTGGAATCCCTCACTAGTTGATCTCTGACACAGCCCCAGTGTGGAATCCCTCACTAGTTGATCTCTGACACAGCCCCAGTGTGGAATCCCTCACTAGTTGATCTCTGACACAGCCCCAGTGTGGAATCCCTCACTAGTTGATCTCTGACACAGCCCCAGTGTGGAATCCCTCACTAGTTGATCTCTGACACAGCCCCAGTGTGGAATCCCTCACTAGTTGATCTCTGACACAGCCCCAGTGTGGAATCCCTCACTAGTTGATCTCTGACACAGCCCCAGTGTGGAATCCCTCACTAGTTGATCTCTGACACAGCCCCAGTGTGGAATCCCTCACTAGTTGATCTCTGACACAGCCCCAGTGTGGAATCCCTCACTAGTTGATCTCTGACACAGCCCCAGTGTGGAATCCCTCACTAGTTGATCTCTGACACAGCCCCAGTGTGGAATCCCTCACTAGTTGATCTCTGACACAGCCCCAGTGTGGAATCCCTCACTAGTTGATCTCTGACACAGCCCCAGTGTGGAATCCCTCACTAGTTGATCTCTGACACAGCCCCAGTGTGGAATCCCTCACTAGTTGATCTCTGACACAGCCCCAGTGTGGAATCCCTCACTAGTTGATCTCTGACACAGCCCCAGTGTGGAATCCCTCACTAGTTGATCTCTGACACAGCCCCAGTGTGGAATCCCTCACTAGTTGATCTCTGACACAGCCCCAGTGTGGAATCCCTCACTAGTTGATCTCTGACACAGCCCCAGTGTGGAATCCCTCACTAGTTGATCTCTGACACAGCCCCAGTGTGGAATCCCTCACTAGTTGATCTCTGACACAGCCCCAGTGTGGAATCCCTCACTAGTTGATCTCTGACACAGCCCCAGTGTGGAATCCCTCACTAGTTGATCTCTGACACAGCCCCAGTGTGGAATCCCTCACTAGTTGATCTCTGACACAGCCCCAGTGTGGAATCCCTCACTAGTTGATCTCTGACACAGCCCCAGTGTGGAATCCCTCACTAGTTGATCTCTGACACAGCCCCAGTGTGGAATCCCTCACTAGTTGATCTCTGACACAGCCCCAGTGTGGAATCCCTCACTAGTTGATCTCTGACACAGCCCCAGTGTGGAATCCCTCACTAGTTGATCTCTGACACAGCCCCAGTGTGGAATCCCTCACTAGTTGATCTCTGACACAGCCCCAGTGTGGAATCCCTCACTAGTTGATCTCTGACACAGCCCCAGTGTGGAATCCCTCTAGTTGATCTCTGACACAGCCCCAGTGTGGAATCCCTCACTAGTTGATCTCTGACACAGCCCCAGTGTGGAATCCCTCACTAGTTGATCTCTGACACAGCCCCAGTGTGGAATCCCTCACTAGTTGATCTCTGACACAGCCCCAGTGTGGAATCCCTCACTAGTTGATCTCTGACACAGCCCCAGTGTGGAATCCCTCACTAGTTGATCTCTGACACAGCCCCAGTGTGGAATCCCTCACTAGTTGATCTCTGACACAGCCCCAGTGTGGAATCCCTCACTAGTTGATCTCTGACACAGCCCCAGTGTGGAATCCCTCACTAGTTGATCTCTGACACAGCCCCAGTGTGGAATCCCTCACTAGTTGATCTCTGACACAGCCCCAGTGTGGAATCCCTCACTAGTTGATCTCTGACACAGCCCCAGTGTGGAATCCCTCACTAGTTGATCTCTGACACAGCCCCAGTGTGGAATCCCTCACTAGTTGATCTCTGACACAGCCCCAGTGTGGAATCCCTCACTAGTTGATCTCTGACACAGCCCCAGTGTGGAATCCCTCACTAGTTGATCTCTGACACAGCCCCAGTGTGGAATCCCTCACTAGTTGATCTCTGACACAGCCCCAGTGTGGAATCCCTCACTAGTTGATCTCTGACACAGCCCCAGTGTGGAATCCCTCACTAGTTGATCTCTGACACAGCCCCAGTGTGGAATCCCTCACTAGTTGATCTCTGACACAGCCCCAGTGTGGAATCCCTCACTAGTTGATCTCTGACACAGCCCCAGTGTGGAATCCCTCACTAGTTGATCTCTGACACAGCCCCAGTGTGGAATCCCTCACTAGTTGATCTCTGACACAGCCCCAGTGTGGAATCCCTCTAGTTGATCTCTGACACAGCCCCAGTGTGGAATCCCTCACTAGTTGATCTCTGACACAGCCCCAGTGTGGAATCCCTCACTAGTTGATCTCTGACACAGCCCCAGTGTGGAATCCCTCACTAGTTGATCTCTGACACAGCCCCAGTGTGGAATCCCTCACTAGTTGATCTCTGACACAGCCCCAGTGTGGAATCCCTCACTAGTTGATCTCTGACACAGCCCCAGTGTGGAATCCCTCACTAGTTGATCTCTGACACAGCCCCAGTGTGGAATCCCTCACTAGTTGATCTCTGACACAGCCCCAGTGTGGAATCCCTCACTAGTTGATCTCTGACACAGCCCCAGTGTGGAATCCCTCACTAGTTGATCTCTGACACAGCCCCAGTGTGGAATCCCTCACTAGTTGATCTCTGACACAGCCCCAGTGTGGAATCCCTCACTAGTTGATCTCTGACACAGCCCCAGTGTGGAATCCCTCACTAGTTGATCTCTGACACAGCCCCAGTGTGGAATCCCTCACTAGTTGATCTCTGACACAGCCCCAGTGTGGAATCCCTCACTAGTTGATCTCTGACACAGCCCCAGTGTGGAATCCCTCACTAGTTGATCTCTGACACAGCCCCAGTGTGGAATCCCTCACTAGTTGATCTCTGACACAGCCCCAGTGTGGAATCCCTCACTAGTTGATCTCTGACACAGCCCCAGTGTGGAATCCCTCACTAGTTGATCTCTGACACAGCCCCAGTGTGGAATCCCTCACTAGTTGATCTCTGACACAGCCCCAGTGTGGAATCCCTCACTAGTTGATCTCTGACACAGCCCCAGTGTGGAATCCCTCACTAGTTGATCTCTGACACAGCCCCAGTGTGGAATCCCTCACTAGTTGATCTCTGACACAGCCCCAGTGTGGAATCCCTCACTAGTTGATCTCTGACACAGCCCCAGTGTGGAATCCCTCACTAGTTGATCTCTGACACAGCCCCAGTGTGGAATCCCTCACTAGTTGATCTCTGACACAGCCCCAGTGTGGAATCCCTCACTAGTTGATCTCTGACACAGCCCCAGTGTGGAATCCCTCACTAGTTGATCTCTGACACAGCCCCAGTGTGGAATCCCTCACTAGTTGATCTCTGACACAGCCCCAGTGTGGAATCCCTCACTAGTTGATCTCTGACACAGCCCCAGTGTGGAATCCCTCACCAGTTGATCTCTGACACAGCCCCAGTGTGGAATCCCTCACTAGTTGATCTCTGACACAGCCCCAGTGTGGAATCCCTCACTAGTTGATCTCTGACACAGCCCCAGTGTGGAATCCCTCTAGTTGATCTCTGACACAGCCCCAGTGTGGAATCTCCCTCTAGTTGATCTCTGACACAGCCCCATTGTTGAATCCCTCACCAGTCGATCTCTGACACAGTCCCAGAGTGGAATCCCTCACCAATTGATCTCTGACACAGCCCCATTGTGGAATCCCTCACTAGTTGATCTCAGACACAGCCCCAGTGTGGAATCCCTCACTAGTTGATCTCTGACACAGCCCCAGTGTGGAATCCCTCACTAGTTGATCTCAGACACAGCCCCAGTGTGGAATCCCTCACTAGTTGATCTCTGACACAGCCCCAGTGTGGAATCCCTCACTAGTTGATCTCTGACACAGCCCCAGTGTGGAATCCCTCACTAGTTGATCTCTGACACAGCCCCAGTGTGGAATCCCTCACTAGTTGATCTCTGACACAGCCCCAGTGTGGAATCCCTCACTAGTTGATCTCTGACACAGCCCCAGTGTGGAATCCCTCACTAGTTGATCTCTGACACAGCCCCAGTGTGGAATCCCTCACTAGTTGATCTCTGACACAGCCCCAGTGTGGAATCCCTCACTAGTTGATCTCTGACACAGCCCCAGTGTGGAATCCCTCACTAGTTGATCTCTGACACAGCCCCAGTGTGGAATCCCTCACTAGTTGATCTCTGACACAGCCCCAGTGTGGAATCCCTCACTAGTTGATCTCTGACACAGCCCCAGTGTGGAATCCCTCACTAGTTGATCTCTGACACAGCCCCAGTGTGGAATCCCTCACTAGTTGATCTCTGACACAGCCCCAGTGTGGAATCCCTCACTAGTTGATCTCTGACACAGCCCCAGTGTGGAATCCCTCACTAGTTGATCTCTGACACAGCCCCAGTGTGGAATCCCTCACTAGTTGATCTCTGACACAGCCCCAGTGTGGAATCCCTCACTAGTTGATCTCTGACACAGCCCCAGTGTGGAATCCCTCACTAGTTGATCTCTGACACAGCCCCAGTGTGGAATCCCTCACTAGTTGATCTCTGACACAGCCCCAGTGTGGAATCCCTCACTAGTTGATCTCTGACACAGCCCCAGTGTGGAATCCCTCACTAGTTGATCTCTGACACAGCCCCAGTGTGGAATCCCTCACTAGTTGATCTCTGACACAGCCCCAGTGTGGAATCCCTCACTAGTTGATCTCTGACACAGCCCCAGTGTGGAATCCCTCACTAGTTGATCTCTGACACAGCCCCAGTGTGGAATCCCTCACTAGTTGATCTCTGACACAGCCCCAGTGTGGAATCCCTCACTAGTTGATCTCTGACACAGCCCCAGTGTGGAATCCCTCACTAGTTGATCTCTGACACAGCCCCAGTGTGGAATCCCTCACTAGTTGATCTCTGACACAGCCCCAGTGTGGAATCCCTCACTAGTTGATCTCTGACACAGCCCCAGTGTGGAATCCCTCACTAGTTGATCTCTGACACAGCCCCAGTGTGGAATCCCTCACTAGTTGATCTCTGACACAGCCCCAGTGTGGAATCCCTCACTAGTTGATCTCTGACACAGCCCCAGTGTGGAATCCCTCACTAGTTGATCTCTGACACAGCCCCAGTGTGGAATCCCTCACTAGTTGATCTCTGACACAGCCCCAGTGTGGAATCCCTCACTAGTTGATCTCTGACACAGCCCCAGTGTGGAATCCCTCACTAGTTGATCTCTGACACAGCCCCAGTGTGGAATCCCTCACTAGTTGATCTCTGACACAGCCCCAGTGTGGAATCCCTCACTAGTTGATCTCTGACACAGCCCCAGTGTGGAATCCCTCACTAGTTGATCTCTGACACAGCCCCAGTGTGGAATCCCTCACTAGTTGATCTCTGACACAGCCCCAGTGTGGAATCCCTCACTAGTTGATCTCTGACACAGCCCCAGTGTGGAATCCCTCACTAGTTGATCTCTGACACAGCCCCAGTGTGGAATCCCTCACTAGTTGATCTCTGACACAGCCCCAGTGTGGAATCCCTCACTAGTTGATCTCTGACACAGCCCCAGTGTGGAATCCCTCACTAGTTGATCTCTGACACAGCCCCAGTGTGGAATCCCTCACTAGTTGATCTCTGACACAGCCCCAGTGTGGAATCCCTCACTAGTTGATCTCTGACACAGCCCCAGTGTGGAATCCCTCACTAGTTGATCTCTGACACAGCCCCAGTGTGGAATCCCTCACTAGTTGATCTCTGACACAGCCCCAGTGTGGAATCCCTCACTAGTTGATCTCTGACACAGCCCCAGTGTGGAATCCCTCACTAGTTGATCTCTGACACAGCCCCAGTGTGGAATCCCTCACTAGTTGATCTCTGACACAGCCCCAGTGTGGAATCCCTCACTAGTTGATCTCTGACACAGCCCCAGTGTGGAATCCCTCACTAGTTGATCTCTGACACAGCCCCAGTGTGGAATCCCTCACTAGTTGATCTCTGACACAGCCCCAGTGTGGAATCCCTCACTAGTTGATCTCTGACACAGCCCCAGTGTGGAATCCCTCACTAGTTGATCTCTGACACAGCCCCAGTGTGGAATCCCTCACTAGTTGATCTCTGACACAGCCCCAGTGTGGAATCCCTCACTAGTTGATCTCTGACACAGCCCCAGTGTGGAATCCCTCACTAGTTGATCTCTGACACAGCCCCAGTGTGGAATCCCTCACTAGTTGATCTCTGACACAGCCCCAGTGTGGAATCCCTCACTAGTTGATCTCTGACACAGCCCCAGTGTGGAATCCCTCACTAGTTGATCTCTGACACAGCCCCAGTGTGGAATCCCTCACTAGTTGATCTCTGACACAGCCCCAGTGTGGAATCCCTCACTAGTTGATCTCTGACACAGCCCCAGTGTGGAATCCCTCACTAGTTGATCTCTGACACAGCCCCAGTGTGGAATCCCTCACTAGTTGATCTCTGACACAGCCCCAGTGTGGAATCCCTCACTAGTTGATCTCTGACACAGCCCCAGTGTGGAATCCCTCACTAGTTGATCTCTGACACAGCCCCAGTGTGGAATCCCTCACTAGTTGATCTCTGACACAGCCCCAGTGTGGAATCCCTCACTAGTTGATCTCTGACACAGCCCCAGTGTGGAATCCCTCACTAGTTGATCTCTGACACAGCCCCAGTGTGGAATCCCTCACTAGTTGATCTCTGACACAGCCCCAGTGTGGAATCCCTCACTAGTTGATCTCTGACACAGCCCCAGTGTGGAATCCCTCACTAGTTGATCTCTGACACAGCCCCAGTGTGGAATCCCTCACTAGTTGATCTCTGACACAGCCCCAGTGTGGAATCCCTCACTAGTTGATCTCTGACACAGCCCCAGTGTGGAATCCCTCACTAGTTGATCTCTGACACAGCCCCAGTGTGGAATCCCTCACTAGTTGATCTCTGACACAGCCCCAGTGTGGAATCCCTCACTAGTTGATCTCTGACACAGCCCCAGTGTGGAATCCCTCACTAGTTGATCTCTGACACAGCCCCAGTGTGGAATCCCTCACTAGTTGATCTCTGACACAGCCCCAGTGTGGAATCCCTCACTAGTTGATCTCTGACACAGCCCCAGTGTGGAATCCCTCACTAGTTGATCTCTGACACAGCCCCAGTGTGGAATCCCTCACTAGTTGATCTCTGACACAGCCCCAGTGTGGAATCCCTCACTAGTTGATCTCTGACACAGCCCCAGTGTGGAATCCCTCACTAGTTGATCTCTGACACAGCCCCAGTGTGGAATCCCTCACTAGTTGATCTCTGACACAGCCCCAGTGTGGAATCCCTCACTAGTTGATCTCTGACACAGCCCCAGTGTGGAATCCCTCACTAGTTGATCTCTGACACAGCCCCAGTGTGGAATCCCTCACTAGTTGATCTCTGACACAGCCCCAGTGTGGAATCCCTCACTAGTTGATCTCTGACACAGCCCCAGTGTGGAATCCCTCACTAGTTGATCTCTGACACAGCCCCAGTGTGGAATCCCTCACTAGTTGATCTCTGACACAGCCCCAGTGTGGAATCCCTCACTAGTTGATCTCTGACACAGCCCCAGTGTGGAATCCCTCACTAGTTGATCTCTGACACAGCCCCAGTGTGGAATCCCTCACTAGTTGATCTCTGACACAGCCCCAGTGTGGAATCCCTCACTAGTTGATCTCTGACACAGCCCCAGTGTGGAATCCCTCACTAGTTGATCTCTGACACAGCCCCAGTGTGGAATCCCTCACTAGTTGATCTCTGACACAGCCCCAGTGTGGAATCCCTCACTAGTTGATCTCTGACACAGCCCCAGTGTGGAATCCCTCACTAGTTGATCTCTGACACAGCCCCAGTGTGGAATCCCTCACTAGTTGATCTCTGACACAGCCCCAGTGTGGAATCCCTCACTAGTTGATCTCTGACACAGCCCCAGTGTGGAATCCCTCACTAGTTGATCTCTGACACAGCCCCAGTGTGGAATCCCTCACTAGTTGATCTCTGACACAGCCCCAGTGTGGAATCCCTCACTAGTTGATCTCTGACACAGCCCCAGTGTGGAATCCCTCACTAGTTGATCTCTGACACAGCCCCAGTGTGGAATCCCTCACTAGTTGATCTCTGACACAGCCCCAGTGTGGAATCCCTCACTAGTTGATCTCTGACACAGCCCCAGTGTGGAATCCCTCACTAGTTGATCTCTGACACAGCCCCAGTGTGGAATCCCTCACTAGTTGATCTCTGACACAGCCCCAGTGTGGAATCCCTCACTAGTTGATCTCTGACACAGCCCCAGTGTGGAATCCCTCACTAGTTGATCTCTGACACAGCCCCAGTGTGGAATCCCTCACTAGTTGATCTCTGACACAGCCCCAGTGTGGAATCCCTCACTAGTTGATCTCTGACACAGCCCCAGTGTGGAATCCCTCACTAGTTGATCTCTGACACAGCCCCAGTGTGGAATCCCTCACTAGTTGATCTCTGACACAGCCCCAGTGTGGAATCCCTCACTAGTTGATCTCTGACACAGCCCCAGTGTGGAATCCCTCACTAGTTGATCTCTGACACAGCCCCAGTGTGGAATCCCTCACTAGTTGATCTCTGACACAGCCCCAGTGTGGAATCCCTCACTAGTTGATCTCTGACACAGCCCCAGTGTGGAATCCCTCACTAGTTGATCTCTGACACAGCCCCAGTGTGGAATCCCTCACTAGTTGATCTCTGACACAGCCCCAGTGTGGAATCCCTCACTAGTTGATCTCTGACACAGCCCCAGTGTGGAATCCCTCACTAGTTGATCTCTGACACAGCCCCAGTGTGGAATCCCTCACTAGTTGATCTCTGACACAGCCCCAGTGTGGAATCCCTCACTAGTTGATCTCTGACACAGCCCCAGTGTGGAATCCCTCACTAGTTGATCTCTGACACAGCCCCAGTGTGGAATCCCTCACTAGTTGATCTCTGACACAGCCCCAGTGTGGAATCCCTCACTAGTTGATCTCTGACACAGCCCCAGTGTGGAATCCCTCACTAGTTGATCTCTGACACAGCCCCAGTGTGGAATCCCTCACTAGTTGATCTCTGACACAGCCCCAGTGTGGAATCCCTCACTAGTTGATCTCTGACACAGCCCCAGTGTGGAATCCCTCACTAGTTGATCTCTGACACAGCCCCAGTGTGGAATCCCTCACTAGTTGATCTCTGACACAGCCCCAGTGTGGAATCCCTCACTAGTTGATCTCTGACACAGCCCCAGTGTGGAATCCCTCACTAGTTGATCTCTGACACAGCCCCAGTGTGGAATCCCTCACTAGTTGATCTCTGACACAGCCCCAGTGTGGAATCCCTCACTAGTTGATCTCTGACACAGCCCCAGTGTGGAATCCCTCACTAGTTGATCTCTGACACAGCCCCAGTGTGGAATCCCTCACTAGTTGATCTCTGACACAGCCCCAGTGTGGAATCCCTCACTAGTTGATCTCTGACACAGCCCCAGTGTGGAATCCCTCACTAGTTGATCTCTGACACAGCCCCAGTGTGGAATCCCTCACTAGTTGATCTCTGACACAGCCCCAGTGTGGAATCCCTCACTAGTTGATCTCTGACACAGCCCCAGTGTGGAATCCCTCACTAGTTGATCTCTGACACAGCCCCAGTGTGGAATCCCTCACTAGTTGATCTCTGACACAGCCCCAGTGTGGAATCCCTCACTAGTTGATCTCTGACACAGCCCCAGTGTGGAATCCCTCACTAGTTGATCTCTGACACAGCCCCAGTGTGGAATCCCTCACTAGTTGATCTCTGACACAGCCCCAGTGTGGAATCCCTCACTAGTTGATCTCTGACACAGCCCCAGTGTGGAATCCCTCACTAGTTGATCTCTGACACAGCCCCAGTGTGGAATCCCTCACTAGTTGATCTCTGACACAGCCCCAGTGTGGAATCCCTCACTAGTTGATCTCTGACACAGCCCCAGTGTGGAATCCCTCACTAGTTGATCTCTGACACAGCCCCAGTGTGGAATCCCTCACTAGTTGATCTCTGACACAGCCCCAGTGTGGAATCCCTCACTAGTTGATCTCTGACACAGCCCCAGTGTGGAATCCCTCACTAGTTGATCTCTGACACAGCCCCAGTGTGGAATCCCTCACTAGTTGATCTCTGACACAGCCCCAGTGTGGAATCCCTCACTAGTTGATCTCTGACACAGCCCCAGTGTGGAATCCCTCACTAGTTGATCTCTGACACAGCCCCAGTGTGGAATCCCTCACTAGTTGATCTCTGACACAGCCCCAGTGTGGAATCCCTCACTAGTTGATCTCTGACACAGCCCCAGTGTGGAATCCCTCACTAGTTGATCTCTGACACAGCCCCAGTGTGGAATCCCTCACTAGTTGATCTCTGACACAGCCCCAGTGTGGAATCCCTCACTAGTTGATCTCTGACACAGCCCCAGTGTGGAATCCCTCACTAGTTGATCTCTGACACAGCCCCAGTGTGGAATCCCTCACTAGTTGATCTCTGACACAGCCCCAGTGTGGAATCCCTCACTAGTTGATCTCTGACACAGCCCCAGTGTGGAATCCCTCACTAGTTGATCTCTGACACAGCCCCAGTGTGGAATCCCTCACTAGTTGATCTCTGACACAGCCCCAGTGTGGAATCCCTCACTAGTTGATCTCTGACACAGCCCCAGTGTGGAATCCCTCACTAGTTGATCTCTGACACAGCCCCAGTGTGGAATCCCTCACTAGTTGATCTCTGACACAGCCCCAGTGTGGAATCCCTCACTAGTTGATCTCTGACACAGCCCCAGTGTGGAATCCCTCACTAGTTGATCTCTGACACAGCCCCAGTGTGGAATCCCTCACTAGTTGATCTCTGACACAGCCCCAGTGTGGAATCCCTCACTAGTTGATCTCTGACACAGCCCCAGTGTGGAATCCCTCACTAGTTGATCTCTGACACAGCCCCAGTGTGGAATCCCTCACTAGTTGATCTCTGACACAGCCCCAGTGTGGAATCCCTCACTAGTTGATCTCTGACACAGCCCCAGTGTGGAATCCCTCACTAGTTGATCTCTGACACAGCCCCAGTGTGGAATCCCTCACTAGTTGATCTCTGACACAGCCCCAGTGTGGAATCCCTCACTAGTTGATCTCTGACACAGCCCCAGTGTGGAATCCCTCACTAGTTGATCTCTGACACAGCCCCAGTGTGGAATCCCTCACTAGTTGATCTCTGACACAGCCCCAGTGTGGAATCCCTCACTAGTTGATCTCTGACACAGCCCCAGTGTGGAATCCCTCACTAGTTGATCTCTGACACAGCCCCAGTGTGGAATCCCTCACTAGTTGATCTCTGACACAGCCCCAGTGTGGAATCCCTCACTAGTTGATCTCTGACACAGCCCCAGTGTGGAATCCCTCACTAGTTGATCTCTGACACAGCCCCAGTGTGGAATCCCTCACTAGTTGATCTCTGACACAGCCCCAGTGTGGAATCCCTCACTAGTTGATCTCTGACACAGCCCCAGTGTGGAATCCCTCACTAGTTGATCTCTGACACAGCCCCAGTGTGGAATCCCTCACTAGTTGATCTCTGACACAGCCCCAGTGTGGAATCCCTCACTAGTTGATCTCTGACACAGCCCCAGTGTGGAATCCCTCACTAGTTGATCTCTGACACAGCCCCAGTGTGGAATCCCTCACTAGTTGATCTCTGACACAGCCCCAGTGTGGAATCCCTCACTAGTTGATCTCTGACACAGCCCCAGTGTGGAATCCCTCACTAGTTGATCTCTGACACAGCCCCAGTGTGGAATCCCTCACTAGTTGATCTCTGACACAGCCCCAGTGTGGAATCCCTCACTAGTTGATCTCTGACACAGCCCCAGTGTGGAATCCCTCACTAGTTGATCTCTGACACAGCCCCAGTGTGGAATCCCTCACTAGTTGATCTCTGACACAGCCCCAGTGTGGAATCCCTCACTAGTTGATCTCTGACACAGCCCCAGTGTGGAATCCCTCACTAGTTGATCTCTGACACAGCCCCAGTGTGGAATCCCTCACTAGTTGATCTCTGACACAGCCCCAGTGTGGAATCCCTCACTAGTTGATCTCTGACACAGCCCCAGTGTGGAATCCCTCACTAGTTGATCTCTGACACAGCCCCAGTGTGGAATCCCTCACTAGTTGATCTCTGACACAGCCCCAGTGTGGAATCCCTCACTAGTTGATCTCTGACACAGCCCCAGTGTGGAATCCCTCACTAGTTGATCTCTGACACAGCCCCAGTGTGGAATCCCTCACTAGTTGATCTCTGACACAGCCCCAGTGTGGAATCCCTCACTAGTTGATCTCTGACACAGCCCCAGTGTGGAATCCCTCACTAGTTGATCTCTGACACAGCCCCAGTGTGGAATCCCTCACTAGTTGATCTCTGACACAGCCCCAGTGTGGAATCCCTCACTAGTTGATCTCTGACACAGCCCCAGTGTGGAATCCCTCACTAGTTGATCTCTGACACAGCCCCAGTGTGGAATCCCTCACTAGTTGATCTCTGACACAGCCCCAGTGTGGAATCCCTCACTAGTTGATCTCTGACACAGCCCCAGTGTGGAATCCCTCACTAGTTGATCTCTGACACAGCCCCAGTGTGGAATCCCTCACTAGTTGATCTCTGACACAGCCCCAGTGTGGAATCCCTCACTAGTTGATCTCTGACACAGCCCCAGTGTGGAATCCCTCACTAGTTGATCTCTGACACAGCCCCAGTGTGGAATCCCTCACTAGTTGATCTCTGACACAGCCCCAGTGTGGAATCCCTCACTAGTTGATCTCTGACACAGCCCCAGTGTGGAATCCCTCACTAGTTGATCTCTGACACAGCCCCAGTGTGGAATCCCTCACTAGTTGATCTCTGACACAGCCCCAGTGTGGAATCCCTCACTAGTTGATCTCTGACACAGCCCCAGTGTGGAATCCCTCACTAGTTGATCTCTGACACAGCCCCAGTGTGGAATCCCTCACTAGTTGATCTCTGACACAGCCCCAGTGTGGAATCCCTCACTAGTTGATCTCTGACACAGCCCCAGTGTGGAATCCCTCACTAGTTGATCTCTGACACAGCCCCAGTGTGGAATCCCTCACTAGTTGATCTCTGACACAGCCCCAGTGTGGAATCCCTCACTAGTTGATCTCTGACACAGCCCCAGTGTGGAATCCCTCACTAGTTGATCTCTGACACAGCCCCAGTGTGGAATCCCTCACTAGTTGATCTCTGACACAGCCCCAGTGTGGAATCCCTCACTAGTTGATCTCTGACACAGCCCCAGTGTGGAATCCCTCACTAGTTGATCTCTGACACAGCCCCAGTGTGGAATCCCTCACTAGTTGATCTCTGACACAGCCCCAGTGTGGAATCCCTCACTAGTTGATCTCTGACACAGCCCCAGTGTGGAATCCCTCACTAGTTGATCTCTGACACAGCCCCAGTGTGGAATCCCTCACTAGTTGATCTCTGACACAGCCCCAGTGTGGAATCCCTCACTAGTTGATCTCTGACACAGCCCCAGTGTGGAATCCCTCACTAGTTGATCTCTGACACAGCCCCAGTGTGGAATCCCTCACTAGTTGATCTCTGACACAGCCCCAGTGTGGAATCCCTCACTAGTTGATCTCTGACACAGCCCCAGTGTGGAATCCCTCACTAGTTGATCTCTGACACAGCCCCAGTGTGGAATCCCTCACTAGTTGATCTCTGACACAGCCCCAGTGTGGAATCCCTCACTAGTTGATCTCTGACACAGCCCCAGTGTGGAATCCCTCACTAGTTGATCTCTGACACAGCCCCAGTGTGGAATCCCTCACTAGTTGATCTCTGACACAGCCCCAGTGTGGAATCCCTCACTAGTTGATCTCTGACACAGCCCCAGTGTGGAATCCCTCACTAGTTGATCTCTGACACAGCCCCAGTGTGGAATCCCTCACTAGTTGATCTCTGACACAGCCCCAGTGTGGAATCCCTCACTAGTTGATCTCTGACACAGCCCCAGTGTGGAATCCCTCACTAGTTGATCTCTGACACAGCCCCAGTGTGGAATCCCTCACTAGTTGATCTCTGACACAGCCCCAGTGTGGAATCCCTCACTAGTTGATCTCTGACACAGCCCCAGTGTGGAATCCCTCACTAGTTGATCTCTGACACAGCCCCAGTGTGGAATCCCTCACTAGTTGATCTCTGACACAGCCCCAGTGTGGAATCCCTCACTAGTTGATCTCTGACACAGCCCCAGTGTGGAATCCCTCACTAGTTGATCTCTGACACAGCCCCAGTGTGGAATCCCTCACTAGTTGATCTCTGACACAGCCCCAGTGTGGAATCCCTCACTAGTTGATCTCTGACACAGCCCCAGTGTGGAATCCCTCACTAGTTGATCTCTGACACAGCCCCAGTGTGGAATCCCTCACTAGTTGATCTCTGACACAGCCCCAGTGTGGAATCCCTCACTAGTTGATCTCTGACACAGCCCCAGTGTGGAATCCCTCACTAGTTGATCTCTGACACAGCCCCAGTGTGGAATCCCTCACTAGTTGATCTCTGACACAGCCCCAGTGTGGAATCCCTCACTAGTTGATCTCTGACACAGCCCCAGTGTGGAATCCCTCACTAGTTGATCTCTGACACAGCCCCAGTGTGGAATCCCTCACTAGTTGATCTCTGACACAGCCCCAGTGTGGAATCCCTCACTAGTTGATCTCTGACACAGCCCCAGTGTGGAATCCCTCACTAGTTGATCTCTGACACAGCCCCAGTGTGGAATCCCTCACTAGTTGATCTCTGACACAGCCCCAGTGTGGAATCCCTCACTAGTTGATCTCTGACACAGCCCCAGTGTGGAATCCCTCACTAGTTGATCTCTGACACAGCCCCAGTGTGGAATCCCTCACTAGTTGATCTCTGACACAGCCCCAGTGTGGAATCCCTCACTAGTTGATCTCTGACACAGCCCCAGTGTGGAATCCCTCACTAGTTGATCTCTGACACAGCCCCAGTGTGGAATCCCTCACTAGTTGATCTCTGACACAGCCCCAGTGTGGAATCCCTCACTAGTTGATCTCTGACACAGCCCCAGTGTGGAATCCCTCACTAGTTGATCTCTGACACAGCCCCAGTGTGGAATCCCTCACTAGTTGATCTCTGACACAGCCCCAGTGTGGAATCCCTCACTAGTTGATCTCTGACACAGCCCCAGTGTGGAATCCCTCACTAGTTGATCTCTGACACAGCCCCAGTGTGGAATCCCTCACTAGTTGATCTCTGACACAGCCCCAGTGTGGAATCCCTCACTAGTTGATCTCTGACACAGCCCCAGTGTGGAATCCCTCACTAGTTGATCTCTGACACAGCCCCAGTGTGGAATCCCTCACTAGTTGATCTCTGACACAGCCCCAGTGTGGAATCCCTCACTAGTTGATCTCTGACACAGCCCCAGTGTGGAATCCCTCACTAGTTGATCTCTGACACAGCCCCAGTGTGGAATCCCTCACTAGTTGATCTCTGACACAGCCCCAGTGTGGAATCCCTCACTAGTTGATCTCTGACACAGCCCCAGTGTGGAATCCCTCACTAGTTGATCTCTGACACAGCCCCAGTGTGGAATCCCTCACTAGTTGATCTCTGACACAGCCCCAGTGTGGAATCCCTCACTAGTTGATCTCTGACACAGCCCCAGTGTGGAATCCCTCACTAGTTGATCTCTGACACAGCCCCAGTGTGGAATCCCTCACTAGTTGATCTCTGACACAGCCCCAGTGTGGAATCCCTCACTAGTTGATCTCTGACACAGCCCCAGTGTGGAATCCCTCACTAGTTGATCTCTGACACAGCCCCAGTGTGGAATCCCTCACTAGTTGATCTCTGACACAGCCCCAGTGTGGAATCCCTCACTAGTTGATCTCTGACACAGCCCCAGTGTGGAATCCCTCACTAGTTGATCTCTGACACAGCCCCAGTGTGGAATCCCTCACTAGTTGATCTCTGACACAGCCCCAGTGTGGAATCCCTCACTAGTTGATCTCTGACACAGCCCCAGTGTGGAATCCCTCACTAGTTGATCTCTGACACAGCCCCAGTGTGGAATCCCTCACTAGTTGATCTCTGACACAGCCCCAGTGTGGAATCCCTCACTAGTTGATCTCTGACACAGCCCCAGTGTGGAATCCCTCACTAGTTGATCTCTGACACAGCCCCAGTGTGGAATCCCTCACTAGTTGATCTCTGACACAGCCCCAGTGTGGAATCCCTCACTAGTTGATCTCTGACACAGCCCCAGTGTGGAATCCCTCACTAGTTGATCTCTGACACAGCCCCAGTGTGGAATCCCTCACTAGTTGATCTCTGACACAGCCCCAGTGTGGAATCCCTCACTAGTTGATCTCTGACACAGCCCCAGTGTGGAATCCCTCACTAGTTGATCTCTGACACAGCCCCAGTGTGGAATCCCTCACTAGTTGATCTCTGACACAGCCCCAGTGTGGAATCCCTCACTAGTTGATCTCTGACACAGCCCCAGTGTGGAATCCCTCACTAGTTGATCTCTGACACAGCCCCAGTGTGGAATCCCTCACTAGTTGATCTCTGACACAGCCCCAGTGTGGAATCCCTCACTAGTTGATCTCTGACACAGCCCCAGTGTGGAATCCCTCACTAGTTGATCTCTGACACAGCCCCAGTGTGGAATCCCTCACTAGTTGATCTCTGACACAGCCCCAGTGTGGAATCCCTCACTAGTTGATCTCTGACACAGCCCCAGTGTGGAATCCCTCACTAGTTGATCTCTGACACAGCCCCAGTGTGGAATCCCTCACTAGTTGATCTCTGACACAGCCCCAGTGTGGAATCCCTCACTAGTTGATCTCTGACACAGCCCCAGTGTGGAATCCCTCACTAGTTGATCTCTGACACAGCCCCAGTGTGGAATCCCTCACTAGTTGATCTCTGACACAGCCCCAGTGTGGAATCCCTCACTAGTTGATCTCTGACACAGCCCCAGTGTGGAATCCCTCACTAGTTGATCTCTGACACAGCCCCAGTGTGGAATCCCTCACTAGTTGATCTCTGACACAGCCCCAGTGTGGAATCCCTCACTAGTTGATCTCTGACACAGCCCCAGTGTGGAATCCCTCACTAGTTGATCTCTGACACAGCCCCAGTGTGGAATCCCTCACTAGTTGATCTCTGACACAGCCCCAGTGTGGAATCCCTCACTAGTTGATCTCTGACACAGCCCCAGTGTGGAATCCCTCACTAGTTGATCTCTGACACAGCCCCAGTGTGGAATCCCTCACTAGTTGATCTCTGACACAGCCCCAGTGTGGAATCCCTCACTAGTTGATCTCTGACACAGCCCCAGTGTGGAATCCCTCACTAGTTGATCTCTGACACAGCCCCAGTGTGGAATCCCTCACTAGTTGATCTCTGACACAGCCCCAGTGTGGAATCCCTCACTAGTTGATCTCTGACACAGCCCCAGTGTGGAATCCCTCACTAGTTGATCTCTGACACAGCCCCAGTGTGGAATCCCTCACTAGTTGATCTCTGACACAGCCCCAGTGTGGAATCCCTCACTAGTTGATCTCTGACACAGCCCCAGTGTGGAATCCCTCACTAGTTGATCTCTGACACAGCCCCAGTGTGGAATCCCTCACTAGTTGATCTCTGACACAGCCCCAGTGTGGAATCCCTCACTAGTTGATCTCTGACACAGCCCCAGTGTGGAATCCCTCACTAGTTGATCTCTGACACAGCCCCAGTGTGGAATCCCTCACTAGTTGATCTCTGACACAGCCCCAGTGTGGAATCCCTCACTAGTTGATCTCTGACACAGCCCCAGTGTGGAATCCCTCACTAGTTGATCTCTGACACAGCCCCAGTGTGGAATCCCTCACTAGTTGATCTCTGACACAGCCCCAGTGTGGAATCCCTCACTAGTTGATCTCTGACACAGCCCCAGTGTGGAATCCCTCACTAGTTGATCTCTGACACAGCCCCAGTGTGGAATCCCTCACTAGTTGATCTCTGACACAGCCCCAGTGTGGAATCCCTCACTAGTTGATCTCTGACACAGCCCCAGTGTGGAATCCCTCACTAGTTGATCTCTGACACAGCCCCAGTGTGGAATCCCTCACTAGTTGATCTCTGACACAGCCCCAGTGTGGAATCCCTCACTAGTTGATCTCTGACACAGCCCCAGTGTGGAATCCCTCACTAGTTGATCTCTGACACAGCCCCAGTGTGGAATCCCTCACTAGTTGATCTCTGACACAGCCCCAGTGTGGAATCCCTCACTAGTTGATCTCTGACACAGCCCCAGTGTGGAATCCCTCACTAGTTGATCTCTGACACAGCCCCAGTGTGGAATCCCTCACTAGTTGATCTCTGACACAGCCCCAGTGTGGAATCCCTCACTAGTTGATCTCTGACACAGCCCCAGTGTGGAATCCCTCACTAGTTGATCTCTGACACAGCCCCAGTGTGGAATCCCTCACTAGTTGATCTCTGACACAGCCCCAGTGTGGAATCCCTCACTAGTTGATCTCTGACACAGCCCCAGTGTGGAATCCCTCACTAGTTGATCTCTGACACAGCCCCAGTGTGGAATCCCTCACTAGTTGATCTCTGACACAGCCCCAGTGTGGAATCCCTCACTAGTTGATCTCTGACACAGCCCCAGTGTGGAATCCCTCACTAGTTGATCTCTGACACAGCCCCAGTGTGGAATCCCTCACTAGTTGATCTCTGACACAGCCCCAGTGTGGAATCCCTCACTAGTTGATCTCTGACACAGCCCCAGTGTGGAATCCCTCACTAGTTGATCTCTGACACAGCCCCAGTGTGGAATCCCTCACTAGTTGATCTCTGACACAGCCCCAGTGTGGAATCCCTCACTAGTTGATCTCTGACACAGCCCCAGTGTGGAATCCCTCACTAGTTGATCTCTGACACAGCCCCAGTGTGGAATCCCTCACTAGTTGATCTCTGACACAGCCCCAGTGTGGAATCCCTCACTAGTTGATCTCTGACACAGCCCCAGTGTGGAATCCCTCACTAGTTGATCTCTGACACAGCCCCAGTGTGGAATCCCTCACTAGTTGATCTCTGACACAGCCCCAGTGTGGAATCCCTCACTAGTTGATCTCTGACACAGCCCCAGTGTGGAATCCCTCACTAGTTGATCTCTGACACAGCCCCAGTGTGGAATCCCTCACTAGTTGATCTCTGACACAGCCCCAGTGTGGAATCCCTCACTAGTTGATCTCTGACACAGCCCCAGTGTGGAATCCCTCACTAGTTGATCTCTGACACAGCCCCAGTGTGGAATCCCTCACTAGTTGATCTCTGACACAGCCCCAGTGTGGAATCCCTCACTAGTTGATCTCTGACACAGCCCCAGTGTGGAATCCCTCACTAGTTGATCTCTGACACAGCCCCAGTGTGGAATCCCTCACTAGTTGATCTCTGACACAGCCCCAGTGTGGAATCCCTCACTAGTTGATCTCTGACACAGCCCCAGTGTGGAATCCCTCACTAGTTGATCTCTGACACAGCCCCAGTGTGGAATCCCTCACTAGTTGATCTCTGACACAGCCCCAGTGTGGAATCCCTCACTAGTTGATCTCTGACACAGCCCCAGTGTGGAATCCCTCACTAGTTGATCTCTGACACAGCCCCAGTGTGGAATCCCTCACTAGTTGATCTCTGACACAGCCCCAGTGTGGAATCCCTCACTAGTTGATCTCTGACACAGCCCCAGTGTGGAATCCCTCACTAGTTGATCTCTGACACAGCCCCAGTGTGGAATCCCTCACTAGTTGATCTCTGACACAGCCCCAGTGTGGAATCCCTCACTAGTTGATCTCTGACACAGCCCCAGTGTGGAATCCCTCACTAGTTGATCTCTGACACAGCCCCAGTGTGGAATCCCTCACTAGTTGATCTCTGACACAGCCCCAGTGTGGAATCCCTCACTAGTTGATCTCTGACACAGCCCCAGTGTGGAATCCCTCACTAGTTGATCTCTGACACAGCCCCAGTGTGGAATCCCTCACTAGTTGATCTCTGACACAGCCCCAGTGTGGAATCCCTCACTAGTTGATCTCTGACACAGCCCCAGTGTGGAATCCCTCACTAGTTGATCTCTGACACAGCCCCAGTGTGGAATCCCTCACTAGTTGATCTCTGACACAGCCCCAGTGTGGAATCCCTCTAGTTGATCTCTGACACAGCCCCAGTGTGGAATCCCTCACTAGTTGATCTCTGACACAGCCCCAGTGTGGAATCCCTCACTAGTTGATCTCTGACACAGCCCCAGTGTGGAATCCCTCACTAGTTGATCTCTGACACAGCCCCAGTGTGGAATCCCTCACTAGTTGATCTCTGACACAGCCCCAGTGTGGAATCCCTCACTAGTTGATCTCTGACACAGCCCCAGTGTGGAATCCCTCACTAGTTGATCTCTGACACAGCCCCAGTGTGGAATCCCTCACTAGTTGATCTCTGACACAGCCCCAGTGTGGAATCCCTCACTAGTTGATCTCTGACACAGCCCCAGTGTGGAATCCCTCACTAGTTGATCTCTGACACAGCCCCAGTGTGGAATCCCTCACTAGTTGATCTCTGACACAGCCCCAGTGTGGAATCCCTCACTAGTTGATCTCTGACACAGCCCCAGTGTGGAATCCCTCACTAGTTGATCTCTGACACAGCCCCAGTGTGGAATCCCTCACTAGTTGATCTCTGACACAGCCCCAGTGTGGAATCCCTCACTAGTTGATCTCTGACACAGCCCCAGTGTGGAATCCCTCACTAGTTGATCTCTGACACAGCCCCAGTGTGGAATCCCTCACTAGTTGATCTCTGACACAGCCCCAGTGTGGAATCCCTCACTAGTTGATCTCTGACACAGCCCCAGTGTGGAATCCCTCACTAGTTGATCTCTGACACAGCCCCAGTGTGGAATCCCTCACTAGTTGATCTCTGACACAGCCCCAGTGTGGAATCCCTCACTAGTTGATCTCTGACACAGCCCCAGTGTGGAATCCCTCACTAGTTGATCTCTGACACAGCCCCAGTGTGGAATCCCTCACTAGTTGATCTCTGACACAGCCCCAGTGTGGAATCCCTCACTAGTTGATCTCTGACACAGCCCCAGTGTGGAATCCCTCACTAGTTGATCTCTGACACAGCCCCAGTGTGGAATCCCTCACTAGTTGATCTCTGACACAGCCCCAGTGTGGAATCCCTCACTAGTTGATCTCTGACACAGCCCCAGTGTGGAATCCCTCACTAGTTGATCTCTGACACAGCCCCAGTGTGGAATCCCTCACTAGTTGATCTCTGACACAGCCCCAGTGTGGAATCCCTCACTAGTTGATCTCTGACACAGCCCCAGTGTGGAATCCCTCACTAGTTGATCTCTGACACAGCCCCAGTGTGGAATCCCTCACTAGTTGATCTCTGACACAGCCCCAGTGTGGAATCCCTCACTAGTTGATCTCTGACACAGCCCCAGTGTGGAATCCCTCACTAGTTGATCTCTGACACAGCCCCAGTGTGGAATCCCTCACTAGTTGATCTCTGACACAGCCCCAGTGTGGAATCCCTCACTAGTTGATCTCTGACACAGCCCCAGTGTGGAATCCCTCACTAGTTGATCTCTGACACAGCCCCAGTGTGGAATCCCTCACTAGTTGATCTCTGACACAGCCCCAGTGTGGAATCCCTCACTAGTTGATCTCTGACACAGCCCCAGTGTGGAATCCCTCACTAGTTGATCTCTGACACAGCCCCAGTGTGGAATCCCTCACTAGTTGATCTCTGACACAGCCCCAGTGTGGAATCCCTCACTAGTTGATCTCTGACACAGCCCCAGTGTGGAATCCCTCACTAGTTGATCTCTGACACAGCCCCAGTGTGGAATCCCTCACTAGTTGATCTCTGACACAGCCCCAGTGTGGAATCCCTCACTAGTTGATCTCTGACACAGCCCCAGTGTGGAATCCCTCACTAGTTGATCTCTGACACAGCCCCAGTGTGGAATCCCTCACTAGTTGATCTCTGACACAGCCCCAGTGTGGAATCCCTCACTAGTTGATCTCTGACACAGCCCCAGTGTGGAATCCCTCTAGTTGATCTCTGACACAGCCCCAGTGTGGAATCCCTCACTAGTTGATCTCTGACACAGCCCCAGTGTGGAATCCCTCACTAGTTGATCTCTGACACAGCCCCAGTGTGGAATCCCTCACTAGTTGATCTCTGACACAGCCCCAGTGTGGAATCCCTCACTAGTTGATCTCTGACACAGCCCCAGTGTGGAATCCCTCACTAGTTGATCTCTGACACAGCCCCAGTGTGGAATCCCTCACTAGTTGATCTCTGACACAGCCCCAGTGTGGAATCCCTCACTAGTTGATCTCTGACACAGCCCCAGTGTGGAATCCCTCACTAGTTGATCTCTGACACAGCCCCAGTGTGGAATCCCTCACTAGTTGATCTCTGACACAGCCCCAGTGTGGAATCCCTCACTAGTTGATCTCTGACACAGCCCCAGTGTGGAATCCCTCACTAGTTGATCTCTGACACAGCCCCAGTGTGGAATCCCTCACTAGTTGATCTCTGACACAGCCCCAGTGTGGAATCCCTCACTAGTTGATCTCTGACACAGCCCCAGTGTGGAATCCCTCACTAGTTGATCTCTGACACAGCCCCAGTGTGGAATCCCTCACTAGTTGATCTCTGACACAGCCCCAGTGTGGAATCCCTCACTAGTTGATCTCTGACACAGCCCCAGTGTGGAATCCCTCACTAGTTGATCTCTGACACAGCCCCAGTGTGGAATCCCTCACTAGTTGATCTCTGACACAGCCCCAGTGTGGAATCCCTCACTAGTTGATCTCTGACACAGCCCCAGTGTGGAATCCCTCACTAGTTGATCTCTGACACAGCCCCAGTGTGGAATCCCTCACTAGTTGATCTCTGACACAGCCCCAGTGTGGAATCCCTCACTAGTTGATCTCTGACACAGCCCCAGTGTGGAATCCCTCACTAGTTGATCTCTGACACAGCCCCAGTGTGGAATCCCTCACTAGTTGATCTCTGACACAGCCCCAGTGTGGAATCCCTCACTAGTTGATCTCTGACACAGCCCCAGTGTGGAATCCCTCACTAGTTGATCTCTGACACAGCCCCAGTGTGGAATCCCTCACTAGTTGATCTCTGACACAGCCCCAGTGTGGAATCCCTCACTAGTTGATCTCTGACACAGCCCCAGTGTGGAATCCCTCACTAGTTGATCTCTGACACAGCCCCAGTGTGGAATCCCTCACTAGTTGATCTCTGACACAGCCCCAGTGTGGAATCCCTCACTAGTTGATCTCTGACACAGCCCCAGTGTGGAATCCCTCACTAGTTGATCTCTGACACAGCCCCAGTGTGGAATCCCTCACTAGTTGATCTCTGACACAGCCCCAGTGTGGAATCCCTCACTAGTTGATCTCTGACACAGCCCCAGTGTGGAATCCCTCACTAGTTGATCTCTGACACAGCCCCAGTGTGGAATCCCTCACTAGTTGATCTCTGACACAGCCCCAGTGTGGAATCCCTCACTAGTTGATCTCTGACACAGCCCCAGTGTGGAATCCCTCACTAGTTGATCTCTGACACAGCCCCAGTGTGGAATCCCTCACTAGTTGATCTCTGACACAGCCCCAGTGTGGAATCCCTCACTAGTTGATCTCTGACACAGCCCCAGTGTGGAATCCCTCACTAGTTGATCTCTGACACAGCCCCAGTGTGGAATCCCTCACTAGTTGATCTCTGACACAGCCCCAGTGTGGAATCCCTCACTAGTTGATCTCTGACACAGCCCCAGTGTGGAATCCCTCACTAGTTGATCTCTGACACAGCCCCAGTGTGGAATCCCTCACTAGTTGATCTCTGACACAGCCCCAGTGTGGAATCCCTCACTAGTTGATCTCTGACACAGCCCCAGTGTGGAATCCCTCACTAGTTGATCTCTGACACAGCCCCAGTGTGGAATCCCTCACTAGTTGATCTCTGACACAGCCCCAGTGTGGAATCCCTCACTAGTTGATCTCTGACACAGCCCCAGTGTGGAATCCCTCACTAGTTGATCTCTGACACAGCCCCAGTGTGGAATCCCTCACTAGTTGATCTCTGACACAGCCCCAGTGTGGAATCCCTCACTAGTTGATCTCTGACACAGCCCCAGTGTGGAATCCCTCACTAGTTGATCTCTGACACAGCCCCAGTGTGGAATCCCTCACTAGTTGATCTCTGACACAGCCCCAGTGTGGAATCCCTCACTAGTTGATCTCTGACACAGCCCCAGTGTGGAATCCCTCACTAGTTGATCTCTGACACAGCCCCAGTGTGGAATCCCTCACTAGTTGATCTCTGACACAGCCCCAGTGTGGAATCCCTCACTAGTTGATCTCTGACACAGCCCCAGTGTGGAATCCCTCACTAGTTGATCTCTGACACAGCCCCAGTGTGGAATCCCTCACTAGTTGATCTCTGACACAGCCCCAGTGTGGAATCCCTCACTAGTTGATCTCTGACACAGCCCCAGTGTGGAATCCCTCACTAGTTGATCTCTGACACAGCCCCAGTGTGGAATCCCTCACTAGTTGATCTCTGACACAGCCCCAGTGTGGAATCCCTCACTAG
Source organism: Carcharodon carcharias (assembly GCF_017639515.1). Lineage (NCBI taxonomy): Eukaryota > Metazoa > Chordata > Chondrichthyes > Lamniformes > Lamnidae > Carcharodon > Carcharodon carcharias. The sequence continues at coordinate 2,426,628 of NW_024470701.1, read as the reverse complement.
TTGATCTCTGACACAGCCCCAGTGTGGAATCCCTCACTAGTTGATCTCTGACACAGCCCCAGTGTGGAATCCCTCACTAGTTGATCTCTGACACAGCCCCAGTGTGGAATCCCTCACTAGTTGATCTCTGACACAGCCCCAGTGTGGAATCCCTCACTAGTTGATCTCTGACACAGCCCCAGTGTGGAATCCCTCACTAGTTGATCTCTGACACAGCCCCAGTGTGGAATCCCTCACTAGTTGATCTCTGACACAGCCCCAGTGTGGAATCCCTCACTAGTTGATCTCTGACACAGCCCCAGTGTGGAATCCCTCACTAGTTGATCTCTGACACAGCCCCAGTGTGGAATCCCTCACTAGTTGATCTCTGACACAGCCCCAGTGTGGAATCCCTCACTAGTTGATCTCTGACACAGCCCCAGTGTGGAATCCCTCACTAGTTGATCTCTGACACAGCCCCAGTGTGGAATCCCTCACTAGTTGATCTCTGACACAGCCCCAGTGTGGAATCCCTCACTAGTTGATCTCTGACACAGCCCCAGTGTGGAATCCCTCACTAGTTGATCTCTGACACAGCCCCAGTGTGGAATCCCTCACTAGTTGATCTCTGACACAGCCCCAGTGTGGAATCCCTCACTAGTTGATCTCTGACACAGCCCCAGTGTGGAATCCCTCACTAGTTGATCTCTGACACAGCCCCAGTGTGGAATCCCTCACTAGTTGATCTCTGACACAGCCCCAGTGTGGAATCCCTCACTAGTTGATCTCTGACACAGCCCCAGTGTGGAATCCCTCACTAGTTGATCTCTGACACAGCCCCAGTGTGGAATCCCTCACTAGTTGATCTCTGACACAGCCCCAGTGTGGAATCCCTCACTAGTTGATCTCTGACACAGCCCCAGTGTGGAATCCCTCACTAGTTGATCTCTGACACAGCCCCAGTGTGGAATCCCTCACTAGTTGATCTCTGACACAGCCCCAGTGTGGAATCCCTCACTAGTTGATCTCTGACACAGCCCCAGTGTGGAATCCCTCACTAGTTGATCTCTGACACAGCCCCAGTGTGGAATCCCTCACTAGTTGATCTCTGACACAGCCCCAGTGTGGAATCCCTCACTAGTTGATCTCTGACACAGCCCCAGTGTGGAATCCCTCACTAGTTGATCTCTGACACAGCCCCAGTGTGGAATCCCTCACTAGTTGATCTCTGACACAGCCCCAGTGTGGAATCCCTCACTAGTTGATCTCTGACACAGCCCCAGTGTGGAATCCCTCACTAGTTGATCTCTGACACAGCCCCAGTGTGGAATCCCTCACTAGTTGATCTCTGACACAGCCCCAGTGTGGAATCCCTCACTAGTTGATCTCTGACACAGCCCCAGTGTGGAATCCCTCACTAGTTGATCTCTGACACAGCCCCAGTGTGGAATCCCTCACTAGTTGATCTCTGACACAGCCCCAGTGTGGAATCCCTCACTAGTTGATCTCTGACACAGCCCCAGTGTGGAATCCCTCACTAGTTGATCTCTGACACAGCCCCAGTGTGGAATCCCTCACTAGTTGATCTCTGACACAGCCCCAGTGTGGAATCCCTCACTAGTTGATCTCTGACACAGCCCCAGTGTGGAATCCCTCACTAGTTGATCTCTGACACAGCCCCAGTGTGGAATCCCTCACTAGTTGATCTCTGACACAGCCCCAGTGTGGAATCCCTCACTAGTTGATCTCTGACACAGCCCCAGTGTGGAATCCCTCACTAGTTGATCTCTGACACAGCCCCAGTGTGGAATCCCTCACTAGTTGATCTCTGACACAGCCCCAGTGTGGAATCCCTCACTAGTTGATCTCTGACACAGCCCCAGTGTGGAATCCCTCACTAGTTGATCTCTGACACAGCCCCAGTGTGGAATCCCTCACTAGTTGATCTCTGACACAGCCCCAGTGTGGAATCCCTCACTAGTTGATCTCTGACACAGCCCCAGTGTGGAATCCCTCACTAGTTGATCTCTGACACAGCCCCAGTGTGGAATCCCTCACTAGTTGATCTCTGACACAGCCCCAGTGTGGAATCCCTCACTAGTTGATCTCTGACACAGCCCCAGTGTGGAATCCCTCACTAGTTGATCTCTGACACAGCCCCAGTGTGGAATCCCTCACTAGTTGATCTCTGACACAGCCCCAGTGTGGAATCCCTCACTAGTTGATCTCTGACACAGCCCCAGTGTGGAATCCCTCACTAGTTGATCTCTGACACAGCCCCAGTGTGGAATCCCTCACTAGTTGATCTCTGACACAGCCCCAGTGTGGAATCCCTCACTAGTTGATCTCTGACACAGCCCCAGTGTGGAATCCCTCACTAGTTGATCTCTGACACAGCCCCAGTGTGGAATCCCTCACTAGTTGATCTCTGACACAGCCCCAGTGTGGAATCCCTCACTAGTTGATCTCTGACACAGCCCCAGTGTGGAATCCCTCACTAGTTGATCTCTGACACAGCCCCAGTGTGGAATCCCTCACTAGTTGATCTCTGACACAGCCCCAGTGTGGAATCCCTCACTAGTTGATCTCTGACACAGCCCCAGTGTGGAATCCCTCACTAGTTGATCTCTGACACAGCCCCAGTGTGGAATCCCTCACTAGTTGATCTCTGACACAGCCCCAGTGTGGAATCCCTCACTAGTTGATCTCTGACACAGCCCCAGTGTGGAATCCCTCACTAGTTGATCTCTGACACAGCCCCAGTGTGGAATCCCTCACTAGTTGATCTCTGACACAGCCCCAGTGTGGAATCCCTCACTAGTTGATCTCTGACACAGCCCCAGTGTGGAATCCCTCACTAGTTGATCTCTGACACAGCCCCAGTGTGGAATCCCTCACTAGTTGATCTCTGACACAGCCCCAGTGTGGAATCCCTCACTAGTTGATCTCTGACACAGCCCCAGTGTGGAATCCCTCACTAGTTGATCTCTGACACAGCCCCAGTGTGGAATCCCTCACTAGTTGATCTCTGACACAGCCCCAGTGTGGAATCCCTCACTAGTTGATCTCTGACACAGCCCCAGTGTGGAATCCCTCACTAGTTGATCTCTGACACAGCCCCAGTGTGGAATCCCTCACTAGTTGATCTCTGACACAGCCCCAGTGTGGAATCCCTCACTAGTTGATCTCTGACACAGCCCCAGTGTGGAATCCCTCACTAGTTGATCTCTGACACAGCCCCAGTGTGGAATCCCTCACTAGTTGATCTCTGACACAGCCCCAGTGTGGAATCCCTCACTAGTTGATCTCTGACACAGCCCCAGTGTGGAATCCCTCACTAGTTGATCTCTGACACAGCCCCAGTGTGGAATCCCTCACTAGTTGATCTCTGACACAGCCCCAGTGTGGAATCCCTCACTAGTTGATCTCTGACACAGCCCCAGTGTGGAATCCCTCACTAGTTGATCTCTGACACAGCCCCAGTGTGGAATCCCTCACTAGTTGATCTCTGACACAGCCCCAGTGTGGAATCCCTCACTAGTTGATCTCTGACACAGCCCCAGTGTGGAATCCCTCACTAGTTGATCTCTGACACAGCCCCAGTGTGGAATCCCTCACTAGTTGATCTCTGACACAGCCCCAGTGTGGAATCCCTCACTAGTTGATCTCTGACACAGCCCCAGTGTGGAATCCCTCACTAGTTGATCTCTGACACAGCCCCAGTGTGGAATCCCTCACTAGTTGATCTCTGACACAGCCCCAGTGTGGAATCCCTCACTAGTTGATCTCTGACACAGCCCCAGTGTGGAATCCCTCACTAGTTGATCTCTGACACAGCCCCAGTGTGGAATCCCTCACTAGTTGATCTCTGACACAGCCCCAGTGTGGAATCCCTCACTAGTTGATCTCTGACACAGCCCCAGTGTGGAATCCCTCACTAGTTGATCTCTGACACAGCCCCAGTGTGGAATCCCTCACTAGTTGATCTCTGACACAGCCCCAGTGTGGAATCCCTCACTAGTTGATCTCTGACACAGCCCCAGTGTGGAATCCCTCACTAGTTGATCTCTGACACAGCCCCAGTGTGGAATCCCTCACTAGTTGATCTCTGACACAGCCCCAGTGTGGAATCCCTCACTAGTTGATCTCTGACACAGCCCCAGTGTGGAATCCCTCACTAGTTGATCTCTGACACAGCCCCAGTGTGGAATCCCTCACTAGTTGATCTCTGACACAGCCCCAGTGTGGAATCCCTCACTAGTTGATCTCTGACACAGCCCCAGTGTGGAATCCCTCACTAGTTGATCTCTGACACAGCCCCAGTGTGGAATCCCTCACTAGTTGATCTCTGACACAGCCCCAGTGTGGAATCCCTCACTAGTTGATCTCTGACACAGCCCCAGTGTGGAATCCCTCACTAGTTGATCTCTGACACAGCCCCAGTGTGGAATCCCTCACTAGTTGATCTCTGACACAGCCCCAGTGTGGAATCCCTCACTAGTTGATCTCTGACACAGCCCCAGTGTGGAATCCCTCACTAGTTGATCTCTGACACAGCCCCAGTGTGGAATCCCTCACTAGTTGATCTCTGACACAGCCCCAGTGTGGAATCCCTCACTAGTTGATCTCTGACACAGCCCCAGTGTGGAATCCCTCACTAGTTGATCTCTGACACAGCCCCAGTGTGGAATCCCTCACTAGTTGATCTCTGACACAGCCCCAGTGTGGAATCCCTCACTAGTTGATCTCTGACACAGCCCCAGTGTGGAATCCCTCACTAGTTGATCTCTGACACAGCCCCAGTGTGGAATCCCTCACTAGTTGATCTCTGACACAGCCCCAGTGTGGAATCCCTCACTAGTTGATCTCTGACACAGCCCCAGTGTGGAATCCCTCACTAGTTGATCTCTGACACAGCCCCAGTGTGGAATCCCTCACTAGTTGATCTCTGACACAGCCCCAGTGTGGAATCCCTCACTAGTTGATCTCTGACACAGCCCCAGTGTGGAATCCCTCACTAGTTGATCTCTGACACAGCCCCAGTGTGGAATCCCTCACTAGTTGATCTCTGACACAGCCCCAGTGTGGAATCCCTCACTAGTTGATCTCTGACACAGCCCCAGTGTGGAATCCCTCACTAGTTGATCTCTGACACAGCCCCAGTGTGGAATCCCTCACTAGTTGATCTCTGACACAGCCCCAGTGTGGAATCCCTCACTAGTTGATCTCTGACACAGCCCCAGTGTGGAATCCCTCACTAGTTGATCTCTGACACAGCCCCAGTGTGGAATCCCTCTAGTTGATCTCTGACACAGCCCCAGTGTGGAATCCCTCACTAGTTGATCTCTGACACAGCCCCAGTGTGGAATCCCTCACTAGTTGATCTCTGACACAGCCCCAGTGTGGAATCCCTCACTAGTTGATCTCTGACACAGCCCCAGTGTGGAATCCCTCACTAGTTGATCTCTGACACAGCCCCAGTGTGGAATCCCTCACTAGTTGATCTCTGACACAGCCCCAGTGTGGAATCCCTCACTAGTTGATCTCTGACACAGCCCCAGTGTGGAATCCCTCACTAGTTGATCTCTGACACAGCCCCAGTGTGGAATCCCTCACTAGTTGATCTCTGACACAGCCCCAGTGTGGAATCCCTCACTAGTTGATCTCTGACACAGCCCCAGTGTGGAATCCCTCACTAGTTGATCTCTGACACAGCCCCAGTGTGGAATCCCTCACTAGTTGATCTCTGACACAGCCCCAGTGTGGAATCCCTCACTAGTTGATCTCTGACACAGCCCCAGTGTGGAATCCCTCACTAGTTGATCTCTGACACAGCCCCAGTGTGGAATCCCTCACTAGTTGATCTCTGACACAGCCCCAGTGTGGAATCCCTCACTAGTTGATCTCTGACACAGCCCCAGTGTGGAATCCCTCACTAGTTGATCTCTGACACAGCCCCAGTGTGGAATCCCTCACTAGTTGATCTCTGACACAGCCCCAGTGTGGAATCCCTCACTAGTTGATCTCTGACACAGCCCCAGTGTGGAATCCCTCACTAGTTGATCTCTGACACAGCCCCAGTGTGGAATCCCTCACTAGTTGATCTCTGACACAGCCCCAGTGTGGAATCCCTCACTAGTTGATCTCTGACACAGCCCCAGTGTGGAATCCCTCACTAGTTGATCTCTGACACAGCCCCAGTGTGGAATCCCTCACTAGTTGATCTCTGACACAGCCCCAGTGTGGAATCCCTCACTAGTTGATCTCTGACACAGCCCCAGTGTGGAATCCCTCACTAGTTGATCTCTGACACAGCCCCAGTGTGGAATCCCTCACTAGTTGATCTCTGACACAGCCCCAGTGTGGAATCCCTCACTAGTTGATCTCTGACACAGCCCCAGTGTGGAATCCCTCACTAGTTGATCTCTGACACAGCCCCAGTGTGGAATCCCTCACTAGTTGATCTCTGACACAGCCCCAGTGTGGAATCCCTCACTAGTTGATCTCTGACACAGCCCCAGTGTGGAATCCCTCACTAGTTGATCTCTGACACAGCCCCAGTGTGGAATCCCTCACTAGTTGATCTCTGACACAGCCCCAGTGTGGAATCCCTCACTAGTTGATCTCTGACACAGCCCCAGTGTGGAATCCCTCACTAGTTGATCTCTGACACAGCCCCAGTGTGGAATCCCTCACTAGTTGATCTCTGACACAGCCCCAGTGTGGAATCCCTCACTAGTTGATCTCTGACACAGCCCCAGTGTGGAATCCCTCACTAGTTGATCTCTGACACAGCCCCAGTGTGGAATCCCTCACTAGTTGATCTCTGACACAGCCCCAGTGTGGAATCCCTCACTAGTTGATCTCTGACACAGCCCCAGTGTGGAATCCCTCACTAGTTGATCTCTGACACAGCCCCAGTGTGGAATCCCTCACTAGTTGATCTCTGACACAGCCCCAGTGTGGAATCCCTCACTAGTTGATCTCTGACACAGCCCCAGTGTGGAATCCCTCACTAGTTGATCTCTGACACAGCCCCAGTGTGGAATCCCTCTAGTTGATCTCTGACACAGCCCCAGTGTGGAATCCCTCACTAGTTGATCTCTGACACAGCCCCAGTGTGGAATCCCTCACTAGTTGATCTCTGACACAGCCCCAGTGTGGAATCCCTCACTAGTTGATCTCTGACACAGCCCCAGTGTGGAATCCCTCACTAGTTGATCTCTGACACAGCCCCAGTGTGGAATCCCTCACTAGTTGATCTCTGACACAGCCCCAGTGTGGAATCCCTCACTAGTTGATCTCTGACACAGCCCCAGTGTGGAATCCCTCACTAGTTGATCTCTGACACAGCCCCAGTGTGGAATCCCTCACTAGTTGATCTCTGACACAGCCCCAGTGTGGAATCCCTCACTAGTTGATCTCTGACACAGCCCCAGTGTGGAATCCCTCACTAGTTGATCTCTGACACAGCCCCAGTGTGGAATCCCTCACTAGTTGATCTCTGACACAGCCCCAGTGTGGAATCCCTCACTAGTTGATCTCTGACACAGCCCCAGTGTGGAATCCCTCACTAGTTGATCTCTGACACAGCCCCAGTGTGGAATCCCTCACTAGTTGATCTCTGACACAGCCCCAGTGTGGAATCCCTCACTAGTTGATCTCTGACACAGCCCCAGTGTGGAATCCCTCACTAGTTGATCTCTGACACAGCCCCAGTGTGGAATCCCTCACTAGTTGATCTCTGACACAGCCCCAGTGTGGAATCCCTCACTAGTTGATCTCTGACACAGCCCCAGTGTGGAATCCCTCACTAGTTGATCTCTGACACAGCCCCAGTGTGGAATCGCTCACTAGTTGATCTCTGACACAGACCCAGTGTGGAATGTCTGTCTAGTTGATCTCTGACAGAGCCCCAGTGTGGAATCCCTCACTAGTTGATCTCTGACACAGCCCCAGAGTGGAATCCCTCACTAGTTGATCTCTGACACAGCCCCAGTGTGGAATCCCTCACTAGTTGATCTCTGACACAGCCCCAGTGTGGAATCCCTCACTAGTTGATCTCTGACACAGCCACATTTTGGAATCCCTCACTAGTTGATCTCTGACACAGCCCCAGTGTGGAATCCCTCTAGTTGATCTCTGACACAGCCCCAGTGTGGAATCCCTCACTAGTTGATCTCTGACACAGCCCCAGTGTGGAATCCCTCACTAGTTGATCTCTGACACAGCCCCAGTGTGGAATCCCTCACTAGTTGATCTCTGACACAGCCCCAGTGTGGAATCCCTCACTAGTTGATCTCTGACACAGCCCCAGTGTGGAATCCCTCACTAGTTGATCTCTGACACAGCCCCAGTGTGGAATCCCTCACTAGTTGATCTCTGACACAGCCCCAGTGTGGAATCCCTCACTAGTTGATCTCTGACACAGCCCCAGTGTGGAATCCCTCACTAGTTGATCTCTGACACAGCCCCAGTGTGGAATCCCTCACTAGTTGATCTCTGACACAGCCCCAGTGTGGAATCCCTCACTAGTTGATCTCTGACACAGCCCCAGTGTGGAATCCCTCACTAGTTGATCTCTGACACAGCCCCAGTGTGGAATCCCTCACTAGTTGATCTCTGACACAGCCCCAGTGTGGAATCCCTCACTAGTTGATCTCTGACACAGCCCCAGTGTGGAATCCCTCACTAGTTGATCTCTGACACAGCCCCAGTGTGGAATCCCTCACTAGTTGATCTCTGACACAGCCCCAGTGTGGAATCCCTCACTAGTTGATCTCTGACACAGCCCCAGTGTGGAATCCCTCACTAGTTGATCTCTGACACAGCCCCAGTGTGGAATCCCTCACTAGTTGATCTCTGACACAGCCCCAGTGTGGAATCCCTCACTAGTTGATCTCTGACACAGCCCCAGTGTGGAATCCCTCACTAGTTGATCTCTGACACAGCCCCAGTGTGGAATCCCTCACTAGTTGATCTCTGACACAGCCCCAGTGTGGAATCCCTCACTAGTTGATCTCTGACACAGCCCCAGTGTGGAATCCCTCACTAGTTGATCTCTGACACAGCCCCAGTGTGGAATCCCTCACTAGTTGATCTCTGACACAGCCCCAGTGTGGAATCCCTCACTAGTTGATCTCAGACACAGCCCCAGTGTGGAATCCCTCACTAGTTGATCTCTGACACAGCCCCAGTGTGGAATCCCTCACTAGTTGATCTCTGACACAGCCCCAGTGTGGAATCCCTCACTAGTTGATCTCTGACACAGCCCCAGTGTGGAATCCCTCACTAGTTGATCTCTGACACAGCCCCAGTGTGGAATCCCTCACTAGTTGATCTCTGACACAGCCCCAGTGTGGAATCCCTCACTAGTTGATCTCTGACACAGCCCCAGTGTGGAATCCCTCACTAGTTGATCTCTGACATAGCCCCAGTGTGGAATCCCTCACTAGTTGATCTCTGACACAGCCCCAGTGTGGAATCCCTCACTAGTTGATCTCTGACACAGCCCCAGTGTGGAATCCCTCACTAGTTGATCTCTGACACAGCCCCAGTGTGGAATCCCTCACTAGTTGATCTCTGACACAGCCCCATTGTGGAATCCCTCACTAGTTGATCTCTGACACAGCCCCATTGTGGAATCCCTCACTAGTTGATCTCAGACACAGCCCCAGTGTGGAATCCCTCACTAGTTGATCTCTGACACAGCCCCAGTGTGGAATCCCTCACTAGTTGATCTCTGACACAGCCCCAGTGTGGAATCCCTCACTAGTTGATCTCTGACACAGCCCCATTGTGGAATCCCTCACTAGTTGATCTCTGACACAGCCCCAGTGTGGAATCCCTCACTAGTTGATCTCTGACACAGCCCCAGTGTGGAATCTCTCACTAGTTGATCTCTGACACAGCCCCAGTGTGGAATCCCTCACTAGTTGATCTCTGACACAGCCCCAGTGTGGAATCCCTCACTAGTTGATCTCTGACACAGCCCCAGTGTGGAATCCCTCACTAGTTGATCTCTGACACAGCCCCAGTGTGGAATCCCTCACTAGTTGATCTCTGACACAGCCCCAGTGTGGAATCCCTCACTAGTTGATCTCTGACACAGCCCCATTGTGGAATCCCTCACTAGTTGATCTCTGACACAGCCCCAGTGTGGAATCCCTCACTAGTTGATCTCTGACACAGCCCCATTGTGGAATCCCTCACTAGTTGATCTCTGACACAGCCCCAGTGTGGAATCCCTCACTAGTTGATCTCTGACACAGCCCCAGTGTGGAATCCCTCACTAGTTGATCTCTGACACAGCCCCAGTGTGGAATCCCTCACTAGTTGATCTCTGACACAGCCCCAGTGTGGAATCCCTCACTAGTTGATCTCTGACACAGCCCCAGTGTGGAATCCCTCACTAGTTGATCTCTGACACAGCCCCATTGTGGAATCCCTCACTAGTTGATCTCTGACACAGCCCCAGTGTGGAATCCCTCACTAGTTGATCTCTGACACAGCCCCAGTGTGGAATCCCTCACTAGTTGATCTCTGTCACAGCCCCAGTGTGGAATCCCTCACTAGTTGATCTCTGACACAGCCCCAGTGTGGAATCCCTCACTAGTTGATCTCTGACACAGCCCCAGTGTGGAATCCCTCACTAGTTGATCTCTGACACAGCCCCAGTGTGGAATCCCTCACTAGTTGATCTCTGACACAGCCCCAGTGTGGAATCCCTCACTAGTTGATCTCTGACACAGCCCCAGTGTGGAATCCCTCACTAGTTGATCTCTGACACAGCCCCAGTGTGGAATCCCTCACTAGTTGATCTCTGACACAGCCCCAGTGTGGAATCCCTCACTAGTTGATCTCTGACACAGCCCCAGTGTGGAATCCCTCACTAGTTGATCTCTGACACAGCCCCAGTGTGGAATCCCTCACTAGTTGATCTCTGACACAGCCCCAGTGTGGAATCCCTCACTAGTTGATCTCTGACACAGCCCCAGTGTGGAATCCCTCACTAGTTGATCTCTGACACAGCCCCAGTGTGGAATCCCTCACTAGTTGATCTCTGACACAGCCCCAGTGTGGAATCCCTCACTAGTTGATCTCTGACACAGCCCCAGTGTGGAATCCCTCACTAGTTGATCTCTGACACAGCCCCATTGTGGAATCCCTCACTAGTTGATCTCTGACACAGCCCCAGTGTGGAATCCCTCACTAGTTGATCTCTGACACAGCCCCAGTGTGGAATCCCTCACTAGTTGATCTCTGACACAGCCCCAGTGTGGAATCCCTCACTAGTTGATCTCTGACACAGCCCCAGTGTGGAATCCCTCACTAGTTGATCTCTGACACAGCCCCAGTGTGGAATCCCTCACTAGTTGATCTCTGACACAGCCCCAGTGTGGAATCCCTCACTAGTTGATCTCTGACACAGCCCCAGTGTGGAATCCCTCACTAGTTGATCTCTGACACAGCCCCAGTGTGGAATCCCTCACTAGTTGATCTCTGACACAGCCCCAGTGTGGAATCCCTCACTAGTTGATCTCTGACACAGCCCCAGTGTGGAATCCCTCACTAGTTGATCTCTGACACAGCCCCAGTGTGGAATCCCTCACTAGTTGATCTCTGACACAGCCCCAGTGTGGAATCCCTCACTAGTTGATCTCTGACACAGCCCCAGTGTGGAATCCCTCACTAGTTGATCTCTGACACAGCCCCAGTGTGGAATCCCTCACTAGTTGATCTCTGACACAGCCCCAGTGTGGAATCCCTCACTAGTTGATCTCTGACACAGCCCCAGTGTGGAATCCCTCACTAGTTGATCTCTGACACAGCCCCAGTGTGGAATCCCTCACTAGTTGATCTCTGACACAGCCCCAGTGTGGAATCCCTCACTAGTTGATCTCTGACACAGCCCCAGTGTGGAATCCCTCACTAGTTGATCTCTGACACAGCCCCAGTGTGGAATCCCTCACTAGTTGATCTCTGACACAGCCCCAGTGTGGAATCCCTCACTAGTTGATCTCTGACACAGCCCCAGTGTGGAATCCCTCACTAGTTGATCTCTGACACAGCCCCAGTGTGGAATCCCTCACTAGTTGATCTCTGACACAGCCCCAGTGTGGAATCCCTCACTAGTTGATCTCTGACACAGCCCCAGTGTGGAATCCCTCACTAGTTGATCTCTGACACAGCCCCAGTGTGGAATCCCTCACTAGTTGATCTCTGACACAGCCCCAGTGTGGAATCCCTCACTAGTTGATCTCTGACACAGCCCCAGTGTGGAATCCCTCACTAGTTGATCTCTGACACAGCCCCAGTGTGGAATCCCTCACTAGTTGATCTCTGACACAGCCCCAGTGTGGAATCCCTCACTAGTTGATCTCTGACACAGCCCCAGTGTGGAATCCCTCACTAGTTGATCTCTGACACAGCCCCATTGTGGAATCCCTCACTAGTTGATCTCTGACACAGCCCCAGTGTGGAATCCCTCACTAGTTGATCTCTGACACAGCCCCAGTGTGGAATCCCTCACTAGTTGATCTCTGACACAGCCCCAGTGTGGAATCCCTCACTAGTTGATCTCTGACACAGCCCCAGTGTGGAATCCCTCACTAGTTGATCTCTGACACAGCCCCAGTGTGGAATCCCTCACTAGTTGATCTCTGACACAGCCCCAGTGTGGAATCCCTCACTAGTTGATCTCTGACACAGCCCCAGTGTGGAATCCCTCACTAGTTGATCTCTGACACAGCCCCAGTGTGGAATCCCTCACTAGTTGATCTCTGACACAGCCCCAGTGTGGAATCCCTCACTAGTTGATCTCTGACACAGCCCCAGTGTGGAATCCCTCACTAGTTGATCTCTGACACAGCCCCAGTGTGGAATCCCTCACTAGTTGATCTCTGACACAGCCCCAGTGTGGAATCCCTCACTAGTTGATCTCTGACACAGCCCCAGTGTGGAATCCCTCACTAGTTGATCTCTGACACAGCCCCAGTGTGGAATCCCTCACTAGTTGATCTCTGACACAGCCCCAGTGTGGAATCCCTCACTAGTTGATCTCTGACACAGCCCCAGTGTGGAATCCCTCACTAGTTGATCTCTGACACAGCCCCATTGTGGAATCCCTCACTAGTTGATCTCTGACACAGCCCCAGTGTGGAATCCCTCACTAGTTGATCTCTGACACAGCCCCAGTGTGGAATCCCTCACTAGTTGATCTCTGACACAGCCCCAGTGTGGAATCCCTCACTAGTTGATCTCTGACACAGCCCCATTGTGGAATCCCTCACTAGTTGATCTCTGACACAGCCCCAGTGTGGAATCCCTCACTAGTTGATCTCTGACACAGCCCCAGTGTGGAATCCCTCACTAGTTGATCTCTGACACAGCCCCAGTGTGGAATCCCTCACTAGTTGATCTCTGACACAGCCCCAGTGTGGAATCCCTCACTAGTTGATCTCTGACACAGCCCCAGTGTGGAATCCCTCACTAGTTGATCTCTGACACAGCCCCAGTGTGGAATCCCTCACTAGTTGATCTCTGACACAGCCCCAGTGTGGAATCCCTCACTAGTTGATCTCTGACACAGCCCCATTGTGGAATCCCTCACTAGTTGATCTCTGACACAGCCCCAGTGTGGAATCCCTCACTAGTTGATCTCTGACACAGCCCCAGTGTGGAATCCCTCACTAGTTGATCTCTGACACAGCCCCAGTGTGGAATCCCTCACTAGTTGATCTCTGACACAGCCCCATTGTGGAATCCCTCACTAGTTGATCTCTGACACAGCCCCAGTGTGGAATCCCTCACTAGTTGATCTCTGACACAGCCCCAGTGTGGAATCCCTCACTAGTTGATCTCTGACACAGCCCCAGTGTGGAATCCCTCACTAGTTGATCTCTGACACAGCCCCAGTGTGGAATCCCTCACTAGTTGATCTCTGACACAGCCCCAGTGTGGAATCCCTCACTAGTTGATCTCTGACACAGCCCCATTGTGGAATCCCTCACTAGTTGATCTCTGACACAGCCCCAGTGTGGAATCCCTCACTAGTTGATCTCTGACACAGCCCCAGTGTGGAATCCCTCACTAGTTGATCTCTGACACAGCCCCAGTGTGGAATCCCTCACTAGTTGATCTCTGACACAGCCCCAGTGTGGAATCCCTCACTAGTTGATCTCTGACACAGCCCCAGTGTGGAATCCCTCACTAGTTGATCTCTGACACAGCCCCAGTGTGGAATCCCTCTCTAGTTGATCTCTGACACAGCCCCAGTGTGGAATCCCTCACTAGTTGATCTCTGACACAGCCCCAGTGTGGAATCCCTCACTAGTTGATCTCTGACACAGCCCCAGTGTGGAATCCCTCACTAGTTGATCTCTGACACAGCCCCATTGTGGAATCCCTCACTAGTTGATCTCTGACACAGCCCCAGTGTGGAATCCCTCACTAGTTGATCTCTGACACAGCCCCAGTGTGGAATCCCTCACTAGTTGATCTCTGACACAGCCCCAGTGTGGAATCCCTCACTAGTTGATCTCTGACACAGCCCCATTGTGGAATCCCTCACTAGTTGATCTCTGACACAGCCCCATTGTGGAATCCCTCACTAGTTGATCTCTGACACAGCCCCAGTGTGGAATCCCTCACTAGTTGATCTCTGACACAGCCCCAGTGTGGAATCCCTCACTAGTTGATCTCTGACACAGCCCCAGTGTGGAATCCCTCACTAGTTGATCTCTGACACAGCCCCAGTGTGGAATCCCTCACTAGTTGATCTCTGACACAGCCCCAGTGTGGAATCCCTCACTAGTTGATCTCTGACACAGCCCCAGTGTGGAATCCCTCACTAGTTGATCTCTGACACAGCCCCAGTGTGGAATCCCTCACCAGTTGATCTCTGACACAGCCCCAGTGTGGAATCCCTCACTAGTTGATCTCTGACACAGCCCCATTGTGGAATCCCTCACTAGTTGATCTCAGACACAGCCCCAGTGTGGAATCCCTCACTAGTTGATCTCTGACACAGCCCCAGTGTGGAATCCCTCACTAGTTGATCTCAGACACAGCCCCAGTGTGGAATCCCTCACTAGTTGATCTCTGACACAGCCCCAGTGTGGAATCCCTCACTAGTTGATCTCTGACACAGCCCCATTGTGGAATCCCTCACTAGTTGATCTCAGACACAGCCCCAGTGTGGAATCCCTCACTAGTTGATCTCTGACACAGCCCCAGTGTGGAATCCCTCACTAGTTGAACTCTGACACAGCCCCAGTGTGGAATCCCTCACTAGTTGATCTCTGACACAGCCCCATTGTGGAATCCCTCACCAATTGATCTCTGCCACAGCCCCATTGTGGAATCTCTATCGCTGATCTGACACAGCCCCAGTGTGGAATCTCTCTCTAGTTGATCTCTGACACAGCCCTAGTGTGGAATGTCTCACGAGTTGATCTCAGACACAGCCCCATTGTGGAATCCCTCACCAGTTGATCTCTGACACAGCCCCTGTGTGGAATCTCTCTCCAGCTGATCTGACACAGCCCCAGTGTGGAATCTCTCTCTAGTTGATCTCTGACACAGTCCCAGTATGGAATCTCTCTCTAGTTGATCTCTGACACAGCCCCAGTGTGGCATCCCTCACTAGTTGAGCTCAGACACAGCCCCAGTGTGGAATCCCTCACCAGTTGATCTCTGACACAGTCCCAGTGTGGAATCCCTCACCAGTTGATCTCTGACACAGCCCCATTGTGGAATCCCTCACTAGTTGATCTCAGACACAGCCCCAGTGTGGAATCCCTCACTGGTTGATCTTTGACACAGCACCATTGTGGAATCACTCACTAGTTGATCTCTGACATAGCCCCAGTGTGGAATCCCTCACTAGTTGATCTCTGAAACAGCCCCATTGTGGAATCCCTCACGAGTTGATCTCAGACACAGCCCCAGTGTGGAATCCCTCATTAGTTGATCTCTGACACAGCCCCATTGTGGAATCTCTCTCTAGATGATCTGACACAGCCCCAGTGTGGAATCTCTCTCTAGTTGATCTCTGACACAGCCCCAGTGTGGAATCCCTCACTAGTTGATCTCAGACACAGCCCCAGTGTGGAATCCCTCACTAGTTGATCTCTGACACAGCCCCAGTGTGGAATCCCTCACCAGTTGATCTCTGACACAGCCCCAGTGTGAAATCTCTCTCTAGTTGATCTCTGACACAGCCCCAGTGTGGAATCTCTCTCTAGTTGATCTCTGACACAGCCCCAGTGTGGAATGTCTGTCTAGTTGATCTCTGACACAGCCCCAGTGTGGAATCCCTCACCAGTTGATCTCTGACACAGCCCCATTGTGGAATCCCTCACCAGTTGATCTCAGACACAGCCCCAGTGTGGAATCCCTCACTAGTTGATCTCTGACACAGCCCCAATGTGGAATCCCTCACTAGTTGATATCAGACACAGCCCCAGTGTGGAATCCCTCACTAGTTGATCTCTGACACAGCCCCATTGTGGAATCCCTCACTAGCTGATCTCAGACACAGCCCCAGTGTGGAATCCCTCACTAGTTGATCTCTGACACAGCCCCAATGTGGAATCCCTCACTAGTTGATCTCTGACACAGCCCCAGTGTGGAATCCCTCACTAGTTGATCTCTGACACAGCCCAGTGTGGAATCCCTCACTAGTTGATCTCTGACACAGCCCCATTGTGGAATCCCTCACCATTTAATCTCTGACACAGCCCCATTGTGGAATCTCTCTCGCTGATGTGACACAGCCCCAGTGTGGAATCTCTCTCTAGTTGATCTCTGACACAGCCCCAGTGTGGAATCTCTCACGAATTGATCTCAGACACAGCCCCAGTGTGGAATCCCTCACCAGTTGATCTCTGACACAGCCCCAGTGTGGAATCTCTCTCCAGCTGATCTGACACAGCCCCAGTGTGGAATCTCTCTCTAGTTGATCTCTGACCCAGTCCCAGTATGGAATCTCTCTCTAGTTGATCTCTGACACAGCCCCAGTGTGGAATCCCTCACTAGTTGAGCTCAGACACAGCCCCAGTGTGGAATCCCTCACCAGTTGTTCTCTGACACAGCTCCAGTGTGGAATCCCTCACTAGTTGATCTCTGACACAGCCCGATTGTGGAACCCTTCACTAGTTGATCTCAGTCACAGCCCCAGTGTGGAATCCCTCACTAGTTGATCTCTGACACAGCCCCAGTGTGGAATACCTCACTAGTTGATCTCTGACACAGCCCCAGTGTGGAATCCCTCACTACTTGACCTCTGACACAGCCCCATTGTGGAATCCCTCACTAGTTGATCTCTGAAACAGCCCCATTGTGGAATCCCTCACTAGTTGATCTCTGAAACAGCCCCAGTGTGGAATCCCTCACTAGTTGATCTCTGAAACAGCTCCAGTGTGGAATCCCTCACTAGTTGATCTCTGACACACTCCCAGTATGGAATGTGTCTCTAGTCGATCTCTGACACAGCCCCAGTGTGGAATCCCTCACTAGTTGATCTCTGAAACAGCTCCAGTGTGGAATCCCTCACTAGTTGATCTCTGACACACTCCCAGTATGGAATGTGTCTCTAGTCGATCTCTGACACAGCCCCAGTGTGGAATCCCTCACTAGTTGATCTCAGACACAGCCCCAGTGTGGAATCCCTCACCAGTTGATCTCTGACACAGCCCCTTGTGGAATCCCTCACCAGTTGATCTCTGACACAGTCCCATTGTGGAATCCCTCACTAGTTGATCTCAGACACTTCAAAAGTGTGGAATCCCTCACTGGTTGATCTCACACACAGCCCCAGTGTGGAATCCCTCACTAGTTGATCTCAGACACAGCCCCAGTGTGGAATCCCTCACTAGTTGATCTCTGACACAGCCCCAGTGTGGAATCCCTCACTAGTTGATCTCTGACACAGCCCCATTGTGGAATCCCTCACTAGTTGATCTCAGACACAGCCCCAGTGTGGAATCCCTCACTAGTTGATCTCTGACACAGCCCCAGTGTGGAATCCCTCACTAGTTGATCTCTGACACAGCCCCAGTGTGGAATCCCTCACTAGTTGATCTCTGACACAGCCCCATTGTGGAATCCCTCACCAGTTGATCTCTGACACAAACCCATTGTGGAATCTCTCTCTAGCTGATCTGACACAGCCCCAGTGTGGAATCTCTCTCTAGTTGATCTCTGACACAGCCCCATTGTGGAATCCTCACTAGTTGATCTCAGACACAGCCCCAGTGTGGAATCCCTCACTAGTTGATCTCTGACACAGCCCCAGTGTGGAATCCCTCACTAGTTGATCTCTGACACAGCCCCATTGTGGAATCCCTCACTAGTTGATCTCTGACACAGCCCCAGTGTGGAATCCCTCACTAGTTGATCTCTGACACAGCCCCAGTGTGGAATCCCTCACTAGTTGATCTCTGACACAGCCCCAGTGTGGAATCCCTCACTAGTTGATCTCTGACACAGCCCCATTGTGGAATCCCTCACTAGTTGATCTCTGACACAGCCCCATTGTGGAATCCCTCACTAGTTGATCTCTGACACAGCCCCAGTGTGGAATCCCTCACTAGTTGATCTCTGACACAGCCCCAGTGTGGAATCCTCACTAGTTGATCTCTGACACAGCCCCAGTGTGGAATCCCTCACTAGTTGATCTCTGACACAGCCCCAGTGTGGAATCCCTCACTAGTTGATCTCTGACACAGCCCCAGTGTGGAATCTCTCTCTAGTTGATCTCTGACACAGCCCCAGTGTGGAATCTCTCTCTAGTTGATCTCTGACACAGCCCCAGTGTGGCATCCCTCACTAGTTGAGCTCAGACACAGCCCCAGTGTGGAATCCCTCACCAGTTGATCTCTGACACAGTCCCAGTGTGGAATCCCTCACCAGTTGATCTCTGACACAGCCCCATTGTGGAATCCCTCACTAGTTGATCTCAGACACAGCCCCAGTGTGGAATCCCTCACTGGTTGATCTTTGACACAGCACCATTGTGGAATCACTCACTAGTTGATCTCTGACATAGCCCCAGTGTGGAATCCCTCACTAGTTGATCTCTGAAACAGCCCCATTGTGGAATCCCTCACGAGTTGATCTCAGACACAGCCCCAGTGTGGAATCCCTCACTAGTTGATCTCTGACACAGCCCCATTGTGGAATCTCTCTCTAGCTGATCTGACACAGCCCCAGTGTGGAATCTCTCTCTAGTTGATCTCTGACACAGCCCCAGTGTGGAATCCCTCACTAGTTGATCTCAGACACAGCCCCAGTGTGGAATCCCTCACCAGTTGATCTCTGACACAGCCCCAGTGTGGAATCTCTCTCCAGCTGATCTGACACAGCCCCAGTGTGGAATCTCTCTCTAGTTGATCTCTGACACAGCCCCAGTGTGGAATCTCTCTCTAGTTGATCTCTGACACAGCCCCAGTGTGGAATCCCTCACTAGTTGATCTCTGACACAGCCCAAGTGTGGAATCCCTCACTAGTTGATCTCTGACACAGCACCAATGTGGATCCCTCACTAGTTGATCTCAGACACAGCCCCAGTGTGGAATCCCTCACTAGTTGATCTCTGACACAGCCCCATTGTGGAATCCCTCACCAGTTGATCTCTGACACAGCCGCAGTGTGGAATCCCTCACCAGTTGATCTCTGACACAGCCCCAGTGTGGAATCCCTCACTAGTTGATCTCAGACACAGCCCCAGTGTGGAATCCCGCACCAGTTGATCTCTGACACAGCCCCATTGTGTAATCCCTCACTAGTTGATCTCTGACACAGCCCCATTGTGGAATCCCTCACTAGTTGATCTCTGACACAGCCCCAATGTGGAATCCCTCACTAGTTGATCTCAGACACAGCCCCAGTGTGTAATCTCTCACTAGTTGATCTCAGACACAGCCCCAGTGTGGAATCTCTCTCTAGTTGATCTCTGACACAGCCCCAGTGTGGAATCTCTCTCTAGTTGATCTCTGACACAGCCCCAGTGTGGGATCTCTCTCTAGTTGATCTGTGACACAGTCCCAGTGTAGAATCTCTCTCTAGTTGATCTCTGACACAGCCCCAGTGTGGAATCTCTCTCTAGTTGATCTCAGACACAGCCCCAGTGTGGAATACCTCACTAGTTGATCTCAGACACAGCCCCAGTGTGGAATCTCTCTCTAGTTGATCTCTGACACAGCCCCAGTGTGGAATCTCTCTCTAGTTGATCTCTGACACAGCCCCAGTGTGGAATCTCTCTCTAGTTGATCTCTGACACAGCCCCAGTGTGGAATCCCTCACTAGTTGATCTCAGACAGAGCCCCAGTGTGGAATCTCTCTCTAGTTGATCTCTGACACAGCCCCAGTGTGGAATCTCTCTCTAGTTGATCTCTGACACAGCCCCAGTGTGGAATCCCTCACTAGTTGATCTCAGACACAGCCCCAGTGTGGAATCTCTCTCTAGTTGATCTCTGACACAGCCCCAGTGTGGAATCTCTCTCTAGTTTTTCTCTGCCACAGCCCCAGTGTGGAATCCCTCTCTAGTTGATCTCAGACACAGCCCCAGTGTGGAATCCCTCACTAGTTGATCTCTGACTCAGCCCCAGTGTGGAATCCCTCACTAGTTGATCTCTGACACAGCCCCAGTGTGGAATCTCTCTCTAGTTGATCACTGACACCCCCCCAGTGTGGAATCCCTCTCTAGTTGATCTCTGACACAGCCCCAGTGTGGAATCTCTCTCTAGTTGATCTCTGACTCAGCCCCAGTGTGGAATCTCTCTCTAGTTAATCTCTGACACAGCCCCAGTGTGGAATCTCTCTCTAGTTGATCTCTGACACAGCCCCAGTGTGGAATCTCTCTCTAGTTGATCTCTGACACAGCCCCAGTGTGGAATCTCTCTCTAGTTGATCTCTGACACAGCCCCAGTGTGGAATCTCTCACCAGTTGATCTCTGACACAGGCCCAGCATTACATCCCTCTCTAGTTTTTCTCTATGGAAGGGTTGGATCTCCCGCTCTTGCACGGAGGCGTCGCTGCCCGACAGTTTATTTTTGAATCGACAAACTCGTGCTGCTCTTCCCGCCACTCGCATCCCGGAATGTGCAGTCCCCCTGTTACTGTCCACGCATGCGCAGTCCAGCCACAATCCGTCAAGATGTTAGTCCCGCCTCCTTAACCACCGCACATGCGCAATGGCTTCGTTCCAACACGCTCCGGCATCTGCGAGCTCACCGGTTCGCTGTCTCCAATCCCGCCCTTCGCATGTATTATCCCGGCTGCTCCTCTCCTCACCTCACCCACAGCCCGACGGTGGTCCGTGCCCGTTCAGCGCAATCACCTGCCCTTCGACCCGCGCTCATCTCCCCACACGCCCCGCTCGGCCCTTCCTCTTCCGCGCTTGCGCCAAGCGCCCCCAATAAATTTTTGCCATGTTCCTCCTTCCCCACCGGTTTTGCGCATGCGTGCAACCTTCCATTCCCGGATCTGCGCATGCGTTGCTATTTGTTTCCCCCAACAATCCTCCGTTCGCGCATGCGCTCTCCACTCTGGGACAAGAGTCATCAGGTGAAAGGGAAAAACCGGATGCTGGAAATCCAAAACAAAAATAAACAAACCTGGAAAAACTCAGCAGGTCTGACAGCATCTGCGGTGAGGAACACAGTTAACGCTTCAAGTCCGTATGACTCTTCAACAGAACTAAGGAAAAATAGAAAAACAACAACTTTACATCATGAACTCTCTCCTCCATCCCCACCCCCTTTCCGATCCCCCCTTTTTCCCAATAATTTATATGGAATTTTCTTTCCCCACCTTTTTCCATTGTTTTTAAATGTATTTCTATCCATTGTTTTATCTCTACCTTTTAGCCTATTTTGATCCCATCCCCCACCTCACCCCCACTAGGGTTATCTGTACCTTGCTCGTCCTGCTTTCTACCCTTAATGTCACCTATTAGCACATTTCTTACATAATATCACAACCGTCAACACCTCTTCGTCCTTTTGTCTGTGACATCTTTTGCTTATCTCCACCTATCACTGACCCTCTATCCAGCTCTACTTGTCCCCCCCCACCTTAAACCAGCTTCTATTTCACCTCCTTTCTCTTTTTCCTTAGTTCTGTTGAAGAGTCATACAGACCTGAAGCGTTAACTGTGTTCATCTCCCCAGATGCAGTCAGACCTGCTGAGTTTTTCCAGGTACTTTTATTTTTTATTTAAGAGTCCTCAGGTATTCCCAGCATGAAGTTTAATCCGGGCTCTCAAGTCACTCACTCACTGGACTGTTTCTGGCATCCTGAACACGCTTTCCCACTAACCATTCAAGGATGTTGTGGGAGGCACCAGGTTGTCCATAGATTCAACCATTGTGGAAAATATTATATTAAACAGTTTATAGAGACACAGATCCACCGGATCAGACAGAATGAGATCCACTGGATCACACAGTGCCAGATTCACTGTTTCAGGAAATGTCAGATCCATTGGAGCAAAGCAAGTGAGATCCATTGCGTCCAATTGTGTCAGGCCTAACGTTTCTGATAGTCTCAGATCCACTGGATCAGACAGTGTAAGATCCTCTGGAACAGAGAGTGTCAGATCATCGGGCTCAGACAGAGTAATATCCAGTGGTCAAGTTCGTGCCAGGTCCAATAGATCGGACAGTGTCAAATTCCATGGTTCAGATTGTGTCATGTCAACTGGAGCAGACAGTTTCAGACCTTCTGGTTCACAAAGAGTGTGGTCACTGCTCCAGATAGTCCCGAAACATTGAAACAATTAGTGATAGATCTTCTGTATCAGGCTGTGTTAGAACCTTCGTTTCAGGCAGCGCTACAGGCAGTGTCAGGTGCTTTGGTTCAGACAGTATCAGATACCCTACAGCATGCAGTGTCATTTTCTCAGGTTCAGAGAATGTCAGATGCTCCGGTTACAGCAAGGCCAGATCCTCTTTTTCAGTTAGTGTCAGGTTTTCCAGTTCAGATAATGTCAGGTAATCTGGATCGGACAGAGTGAGATTCAATGGTACAGGCAGTGTATTATGTTCTTTTTCACCCAGTGCCTCATCCTCTGCTTCAGTGTCAGATCCACTGGATCAGGCACTATCAGATCCACTGGATCAGAAATGTCAGAAAATGTCAGATCTTATGGCCCAGACAGAGTGATATCCACTGTTACAGTCAGTGCCAGGCGCTCTGATTCAGACAGAATGGGATCCAACAGTGTACACTGTGTCAGATTCTCTGGTTCAAGTCAGATCCTCTGGATCGGAGAGAATCATATTCGCTGATCCTGACAAGGTGAGATCCAATGGTGCAAACAGTGCCTTGTGCTCTGATTCAGTCAGTGTCTCATCCTCATGTTCAGCCAGTATCTGATCCTTTGTTTCAGCGACAGCCTCAAACCCGAAACAGTGCTGGGTGGGGGAGCATGGGAGGAGGGGAGTGGTTGGGAAGAGGGTCAGATATGTAGGCAAAACTCAGAGAATTTTAAATGTAATAGGGCAATAAAAGTAGGGGATCTCAACTTCCCCAATATTGATGGGATATTATTAGTGTGGAATGCTTAGATGGAGCGGGTTGAGGCGGTGGTGGTGGGGGGGGGGCGGTTGGTGGTGGACGGTGATGGAAATCTCAAAGTGCATGCAGTAGCGTATTTTTGAGCCCGCACACATAAATTCCTACAAGAGAGGGGGCGGTACTGGACTGAGTCTTAGGGAATGAAGCCGGGCAAGTGGTAAAAGTATCAATGGGGGAGCAGTTCCAAAATAATGACCATAACTGTGTAAGATTTAAGGTAATTATAGGAAAGGACAAAGATAGTCCGGAAATAAAGATCATGAATTGGAGAAGGCTGATTTCAAGTTGATAAAACAGGATCTGGCTAAAGTGTATTCGGAGCAGCAACTTGTTGGAAAGTCTACATCAAACCAGTGGGAGGCATACAAAGAGGAAATAGTAAGATTTCAGGGCCATCATATTCCCGTAGAGGTGAAGGACAGGACCAACAAGGACAGTGCATTCTGGATGTCAAGGGATATAAGCAAAATAAAGAAAGATCATGTCAGATATAGAGGGCTGAAAACATTGGAAGCCCTAGAGTAGTGTAGAAAGTGTAGGGGGTAATGAAAAGTTAATGAGGAGGGCGAATAAGGGGCAAGATAAAGGAAAATCACAAGGTATCTTATAAATATATTAAGGGCAACCAGGGAAAACCAGGGAAAGAGTAGGGTTCATTATGGACCAAAGTGGCAATGTGTGTGTGGAGGCGAAGGACGTAAGTGATGTTTTGAACTATTAATTTTCACTTGCGTTCACAAAAGGGAGGGGTCTGACGTAGGTGTAGTGATTGGGGAGGGGGACTGTGTCATACTTGAACAAATTGGCATTGGAAGCGAGGAGGTGTTAATGATTTTAGCGGGATTGAACATTGATAAACCTCCAGGCCCAGATGAGGTGTATCCCAGGCTGCTCTGTGAGGCAAGGGAGGAGAATGGAAGGGCCCTGACACTAATTTTCAAAACCCCTTGTCCACAGGAGAGCTGCCAGCGGACTGAAGGACTGGGAATGTAATAACATTATTCAAGAAGTGTTGCAGTGATAAACCTGGTAATTACAGTCCAGTGAGTCTTACATCAGTGGTTGGCAAAAACAAGTCTGAGGGACAGGATTAATCTGCACTTGGAGAGGTAGGGGTTAATAGGAGATAGCTAGCAAGGCTTTCTCAGAGGGAGGTCACATCTAACACATTTGACTGAATTTTTCGAAGGGCTGGCTGGTTGTGTAGATGAGGGTAGCACCTTTGATGTAGTGAACATGTGCTTCACTAAGGCTTTGGACAAGGTCCCACATGGGATCCAGGTCAATAAGTTAAGTGCCCACAGGATCCAGGGCAATTTGGCAAATTGGAGCCAAAATTTACTTTGTGGCAATGGCAGACGGTGATGATCGAAGGTTGATTTTGCGATTGGAAGCCTCTGTCCAATGGCGTACCGCAGGGATCGATGCTGGGAGTCCTGCTGTTTTTACTGCACATTAATGATTTGCTTGTGAATATAGAAGCCATGATCAGTAGCTTCGCAGATTGGTGGTGACATAATTAGTGAGGAGGAAAGCCTTAGAGTCCTGGACGATATAGTTGGGCTGGTAAGACGGGCAGAGTGATGGTAAATGGAACTTAATCCTGAGAAATGTGACCTGATGCATTTTGGGAGGCCAAACACGGCAAAGGAATACACAGTGGATAGTAGGATCCTCGGAAGAACAGGGGATCAGAGGGACCTTGGTGTAGATGTCCATTGATCCCTGAAGGCAGCAGTGGAGGAAGATAAGGTTGTTAGGATGGCTTACAGGATTATGTACCTTTATTAGCCAAGGCATAGAATTTAGAATTGGGAAGATTATGTTGGAGCTTTATAAAACGATATTTGGGTCACAGCTGGAGTGCTGTGTGCAGTTCTGGTCGCCAAACTATTGGAAGACTGTGATTGCACTGGAGAGGATGCAGAGGAAATACAGCAGGATGTTGCCTGGCCTGAGAATTTCAGCTATGAAGAAAGGCTGGATAGGCTAGGGCTGTTTTCCTTACAGCAGAGAATGCTGGGGGAGACCTGACAGAGGTAGGCAAAACTATGAGAGATAGAGATTGTGGAGGTGGGAAGAATCGTTTGCCCTGAGATGATGTGTCAATAACCAGGGGGCATAGATTTAAGGTAAGGCGATTTGAGGATTTTTTTTACACCCAGAGGGGTTTGGAATCTGGAACACCCTGCCAGAAGTGGTGGTAGAGGACAGAATCTTCACAACGTTTGAGGAGTATTTAGATGAGCACTTGAAACGTCATAGCAGACAAGGCTATGTGCCCATTGATGGAAACTGAGATTAGAGTAGATTGGTGCGGGTGGCCGGCAGAGACATGATGGGCTGAAGGGCCTGTTCCTGCGCTGTACAAGTCTACAACTATGACTTCATGACTCTATGGCACCTATTCAGCAACTATCAAATCCCCTGGCTCAGCGAGTGCCTGAAACCCTCATTCAGTGAGTCCCTGATCCTCTGGTTCAGCGAGTTACTGATTCCATGATTTCGCTGATGGCTGATCCCCTGATTCAATCATTGTCAAACCCCTGAGTCGGCCAATGTCAGACCCTCTGGTAGAGACTGTGTCATATCCTCTGGTTCAAAAAGTATCAGATCCCCTGGCTCTGCCAGTGTCTGATTCCCTGGTTCTGCATGTGTCAGATCCTCTGGCTCTCCCAGGCTATGGTCTTCCAGTATTGACATAACCAGGAAATATATTTATTTACAGTGCACACAATAGTTATTTGAGGTAGACCAACCTGTTACATACACCAAGGCTTTATTTATACCTCATTTTGGGAGAAGAATGAATTGATTTAAAAAGGAAGATGAGGTGCAGGAGGTTTGTATCCTGGGGATTTCGTGTTCATTCAGGGTCTGGACAGCAGCAGTTGACTCTACAATTATGGGAATAGGTTGCAGGAACATCGGGAGATGTGGAAACATTTTGGAGATTCCAGGGGTGAGGTTGAAATTACTGCTGCGCGATCTCGATGGTGGTGTTGCTCTTTATTGAATAACTCGCCTCCCGTTGTGCAGGAACTCAACGTGTCCAGGAATCTAAACCTGACTGCCGTGATATGCAGGCAAGACAATAACACAACTGTTATTTTATCTGAGTTCTGATCATTCTCCAGTAGGACAATCAATGTGTCAGGCGTTCAGCAAATCCCTCAATAAAATTTCACCATTGTGGTGATGAACTGCAGCACTGAAACCAGCGGAGCTCTCAAAAGTCCAGTAAAGAAGGAGACCATAGTAACTGCCTGATTGTCTTGATTTCTGCGAAACAACTTTGTGGAAATTTCGGAGCAGACTGTGGGCTGCATGTTCTGTCATTGCCCTGACCAGCAGAACAGATCAATTGGGGAATTAATAAATCCTCAATTTCTCTCCATTTGTTGAACCGTTTATCGAGGGATTTCCTGAACCTCTGTCCTGTTACCCAGTGATTGTGTCAGAGACCTGGAAATGTCTGGCAGCGAAAATAATGTCTTTGAGAATTAAAGACACATTGATTGTCCTACTGGAGAATGATCCGAACTCAGATATAATAACACTTGTGTTCTCGTCCTGTCTGCATATCACTCCAGTCAGGTTTAGATTCCCGGACACATTGATTTCCTATGCAACGGTTGGCGAGTTATTCAATAATGAGCAACAGCAGCTCCGAGATCGCACAGTGGAATTTTCAACCTGACTCCTGGAACGTCCAAAATGTTTCCAAGTCTCCTGATGTGCCTGTAACCTGTTCCCATAATTGCAGAGTCAACTGCTGCTGTCCAGACCCTGAATGAACACTAAATACCCAGGATACAAACCTCTTGCTCCTTCTCCTCCTTTTTAAATCAATTCATTCTTCTCCAAAATGAGGTATAAATAAAGCCTTGGTGTATATAACAGGTTGTTCTACTGCAAATAACTAATGTGTGCACTGTAAATAAATATATTTCCTGGTTATGTAAATACCAGAGGACCAGAGCCTGGTTTAGCCAGAGGATCTGACACATGCAGAACCAGGGAATCAGACACTGGCAGAGCCAGGGGATCTGGCACTTTCTGAACCAGAGGATATGACACTGTCTCTACCAGAGGGTCTGACTTTGGCTGAAACAGGGGGTTTGACAATGATTGAATCTGCGGATCAGCCATCAGCGAAATCATGGAATCAGTCACTCACTGAACCAGGGGATCAGTCACTCGCTGAACGAGGGTTTCAGGCACTCGCGGAGCCAGGGGATCAGATAATGGCTGAATAAGTGCCATACAGTCACAAGACATAGGTGTGGACTTGTACAGCACAGGAACAGGCCTTTCAGCCCATCGTGTCTCTGCCGGCCACCCGCACCAATCTACTCTAATCTCATTTTCCATCACTGGGCACATAGCCTTGTCTGCTATGACGTTTCAAGTGCTCATCTAAATACTCCTCAAACGTTGTGAAGATTCTGTCCTCTACCACCACCTCTGGCAGGGTGTTCCAGATTCCAAACCCCTCTGGGTGTAAAAAAAAATCCTCAAATCGCCTTACCTTAAATCTATGCCCCCTGGTTATTGACACATCATCTCAGGGCAAACGATTCTTCCCACCTCCTCAGTCTACATCTCTCATAGTTTTGCAAACCTCTGTCAGGTCCACCCCAGCATTCTCTGCTGTAAGTACTCCAGCTGTGACCCAAATATCGTTTTATAAAGCTCCAACATAATCTTCCCAATTCTAAATTCTATGCCTTGACTAATAAAGGCACATATCCCGTAAGCCATCCTAACCACCTTATCTTCCTCCGCTGCTGCCTTCAGGGTTCAATGGACATGTACACCAAGGTCCCTCTGATCCCCTGTTCTTCCGAGGTTCCTACTATTCACTGTGTATTGCTTTGCCGTGTTTGGCCTCCCAAAATGCATCAGCTCACATTTCTCTGGATTAAGTTCCATTTACCACCACTCTGCCCATCTTCCCAGCCCACCAATATCGTTCAGGACTCTAAGGGTTTCCTCCTCACTAATTACGTCACCACTAATCTGCGAAGCTACTGATCATATCTTCTATATTCACGTCCAAATCATGAAGGTGCACTAAAAACAGCAGGACTCCCAGCACCGATCCCTGCGGTATGTCACTGGACAGAGGCTACCAATCACAAAAGCAACCTTCGACCATCACACTCTGTCTCCTGCCACGAAGTAAATTTTGGCTCCAAAGTGCCAAATTGCCCTGGATCCCATGGGCACTTAACTTATTGACCATGCTCCCATGTGGGTCCTTGTAAAAAGCCTTACTGAAGCACATCTTCACTACTTCAACAGCACTACCCTCATCTACACAACCAGCCAGTCCCTTGAAAAATTCAGTCAAATGTGCTAGATATGCTGACTATCTGCTATTAACCCCTACCTCTCCAAGTGGAGGTTATTCCTGTCCCCTCAATAGTTTCCCAACCATCCGCCCTCACGCCTTCTCCTCCCTCCCAGAAACATGATAGGGTCTCCCTTGTCCTCACTTATCATCCCACCAGCCTCCGCATTCAAAGGATCATCCTCCGCCATTTCCACCAACTCCAGCATGATGCCACCACCAAACACATCTTCCCTTCACCCCTCCTATCGGCATACCATAGGGATCGTTCCCTCCAGGACACCCTGGTCCACTCCTCCATCACCCCCTACTCCTCAAACCCCTCCTATGGCACCACCCTATGCCCACGCAAAAGATGCAACACCTGTCCCTTCACTTGCTCTCTCCTCACCGTCCAAGGGCCCAAACACTCCTTTCAAGTGGAGCAGCATTTCACTTGCATTTCCCCCAACTTAGTCTACTGCATTCGTTGCTCCCAATGTGGTCTCCTCTACATTGGAGAGACCAAACGTAAACTGGGCAACCGCTTTGCAAAACACCTGCGGTCTGTCCGCAAGAATGAGCCAAACCTCCCTGTCGCTTGCCATTTTAACACTCCACCCTGCTCTCTTGCCCACATGTCTGTCCTTGGCTTGCTGCATTGTTCCAGTGAAGCCCAACGCAAACTGGAGGAACAACACCTCATCTTCCGACTAGGCACTTTACAGTCTTCCGGACTGAATATTGAATTCAACAACTTGAGGTCTTGAGCTCCCTCCCCCATCCCCACCCCCTTTCTGCTTCCCCCTTCCTTTTGTTTTTTTTTTTCCAATAAATTATATAGATTTTTCTTTTCCCACCTATTTCCATTATTTTTAAATATTTTAAAATCTTTTATGCTCTCCCCACCCCCACTAGAGCTATACCTTGAGTGCCCTACCATCCATTCTTAATTAGCACATTCGTTTAGATAATATCACCAACTTTAACACCTATGTGTTCTTTTGTTCTATTGTTGGTGACATCTTTTGATGATCTGCTTCTATCACTGCTTGTTTGTCCCTACAACCACACCAACCCCCTCCACTTCTCTCTCTCTCTCTGCCCCCCACATACACCTTAAACCAGCTTATGTTTCAACTCTTTCTTGGACTCGAACTCAAGTTCTGTCGAAGGATCATGAGGACTCGAAAGGTCAACTCTTTTCTTCTCCGCCGATGCTGCCAGACCTGCTGAGTTTTTCCAGGTAATTCTATTTTTGTTACTGATGTAAGACTCACTGGACTGTAATTATCAGGTTTATTACTGTAACACTTATTGAATAATGTTTTACATTCCCTGTCCTCCAGTCCGCTGGCACCTCTCCTGTGGACAAAGGGTTTTGAAAATTAGTGTCAGGGCCCTTCCATTCTCCTCCCTTACCTCACAGAGCAGCCTGGGATACATCTCATCTGGGCCTGGGGGTTTATCAATGTTCAATCCCTCTAAAATCATTAACGCCTCCTCGCTTCCAATGCCAATTTGTTCCAGTATATCACAGTCCCCCTCCCCGATCACTACACCTACCTCCGACCCCTCCCTTTTGTGAACACAAGTGAAAATTAATAATTCAAAACATCACTTACGTCCTTCACCTCCACGCACACATTACCACTTTGGTCCAATAATGAACCGTACTCTTTCCCTGGTTATCCTCTTGCCCTTAATATATTTATAAGATGCCTTGTGATTTTCCTTTATTTTGCCCCTTATTCGCCCTCCTAATTACTTTTTAAGTACCCCCTACACTTTCTACACTACTCTAGGGCTTCCACTGTTTTCAGCCCTCTGTATCTTACAAGAGCTTTCTTTATTTTGCTTATATCCCTTGACATCCAGAGTGCACTGACCTTATTGGTCCTGCCCTTCACCTCTACGGGAATATGCTGGCCCTGAAATCTTACTATTTCCTCTTTGTATACCTTCCACTGGTTTGATGTAGACTTTCCAACGATTAGCTGCTCCGAATCCACTTTGGCCAGATCCTGTCTTATCAATTTGAAATCAGCCTTCTCCAATTCATGATCTTAATTTCCAGGCAAGCTTTGTCCTTTCCCATAATTAGCTTAAAACTTACAGAGGTATGGTCACTATTTTGGAACTGCTCTCCCACTGACACTTTTACCACTTGCCCGGCTTCATTCCCTAAGACTCGGTCCCTACGACACTTGTTGAAAAATATTAGGATATTCCCTGCCCTCCAGTTCTCTGGCACCTCTCCTGTGGAAAGAAGGGGTTTTAAAACTTGTGTCAGAGCCCCTGCAATCTCCTCCCTTGCCTGACATCGCATCCTGAGACACACATGATCTGGACCTGTGGTTTGATCAATGTTCAATCCCGTTAAAATCATTAACACCTCTTCGATTGCAAAGCCAATTTGTTCATATATATCACAGTTCCCCTCCCCAATCACTACACCTACATCGTCCTTCTCCAAACTGAACAGAAGTGAAAAATCATTAGTCAAAGCATTACTTGTGTCCTCCGGCTCCACACACAGATAGCCATTTTGGTCTCTAATGGACCCTGCTATTTGCCTGGTTATCTTCTTGCCCTTAATGGATTTATAAATACTTTGGGATTTTCCAATGTGTTGCCTCTTTTTGGCCCTCCTAATTACATTTTAAGCAACCCCTGCACTTTCTAGATTCCTCTAGAGCTCCCACTGTTTTCAGACCTCTGGATCTGACATAAGTCTTAATAATTTTGCTTATCCAATCCTCAATATCCCTTGACATCCAGGGTGCACTGGGCTTCTTGGTCCTACCCTTCACCTCTGCAGGACCATGATGGCCCTGAACTCTCACTAATTCCTTTTTGAATGACTGCCACTGGTCTGATGTAGACTTTTCGACAAGATGATGCTCCTAATTCACTTTGGACAGATCCTGCCTTATCATATTGAAATCTGCCTATCCCAATTCAGCACCTTTATTTCTGGTCCATCCCTGTCCTTTTCCATAGCCACCTTCAATCTTACAGAGTTATGGTCACTATCCTTGAAATGTTCCCCCATTCACACTTTAACCATTTGACAGGCTTCATTGTTTAAGGCTAGGTTCATTCCCGCCCCCTCTCTTGTGGGACTTGATGCGTGCAGGCTTAAAGAAGCTCTCCTGCATGTACCGTATGAATTCAGTCCCCTCCCACTGAACCGCCCCGCCCACCTCCCCAACAGACTATGCATTCCACACTAAGGCTATCCCAGTTAATATTGGGGACGTTGAAATCCCCTGCTTTTATTTCCCTTTTATATTTGCACTTCTCTGAGATTTGCCTACATATCTGACCCTCTTTCCCAACAACGACCCACCCCCACTGTCCATCATCCCAGTGCTCCGCGCCCTTCCCAGACTGATTTGGGGATGAAAAATTGGCTGAACCAAAGGATCAGACACTGGCTGAAACTGAGGATGAGACACTGACTGATGCCGAGCTCCAGGCGCTGTATGTATCATTGGAACTCATCCTGTATGGGCCAGCGGATATGTTACACTCCGATCCAGTGGAGCTGATAGTGTCTGATCCGTCAGATCTGAAATCAACCACAGCATCCGACACAGTCTGTATTGTTGGATCCCAAATCTGTCTGAATCGGAGAGCGTGAAACTGACTGTAACAGTGGATCTCACTCTGTCGGTGCCATAGGATATGACATTTTCTGATCCAGTGGATCTGATAATGCCTAATAAAGTGGATTTTACACTAAACCAGGGAATGAGGTGTTGGGTGAAGGTGAGAACCAGGCACTGCCTGCAATACTGGATATCACTCTGTCTGAATCAGAGGGACTGACAGAACCTGAACTGGTGAACCAGGTACTAACAGAAAAACAGAATCTGGCCCTGTCATAAGCAGAGCATTTGACATTCCCTGAACAAGTAAACTGACACTTCCTGCTGTAGGGTATCTGATACTGTCTGAACCAAAGCACCTGATGCTGACAGTAGCACTGGATCTCACTCCCTCTAGACCAGAAGATCTGATGGTGTCGAATCTAGTATACAGGACACTGTCTGATACAGAGGGTCAGACACAGACTGTACGAATGGATCTGACTCGGTGAGAGTCATTGCATCTGACGCTGCCTGAACCAAAGTTTCTAAAACTGCCTGATCCAGAAGATCTGTCAGTATCCGTTTCAATGGTACGTCAATATCTGGAGCAGCTGACCTCATTCTGCCTGAAACAGAAGGTCTGAAACTGTCTGTTCCAGTTGACATGACAGGGTCGGAAAAGTGGAACCTGACACTGTCTGATTCAGTGCACCTGGCATGATCTGGACCAGTGGATATCACTCTGCCTGAGCCAGATGATCTGACACTGTCTTTTCCAGGGGACGTGACACTGTTTGAACCAGGGGACAATACACTGTCTGTTCCAGTGGACCTGACATTATTGGAAATGCTAGGCCTGAGGCTATTTGAGACAATTGATCTCACTTTGTTCGGGTCAATGTATCTGTCACTGCCTGAAACAGTGGATCTGACACTATGTGACCCAGAGGATCTCATTCAACGTGATCCAGTGGGTCTCTGTGTCTCAAACTGTTCCCTATAATGTTTCCACAATGGTCAAATCCATGAACAACCTGGTGCCTCCCATGTCTTCCTTGCACAGCTGGTGGCAAAATGTTTTCAGGATGGATGGAACAGCCCAGTGAGTGTGTTAATTGGGAGCCTGGAATAAACCCCATGCTGTGAATACCTGGCCAATTTGCCTAGAGAGGAGAGCGCATGCGTGGGACGGAGCTTTGTGGGGAAAGGTGTGCCGATAGCGACACATGCGCAGATCGGGGAAGGGAAAGCTGCACGTGCACAAAACCAGTGGGGAAGGCGGAAGGAAGCGCACATTTGTTAGGGATGATTAGAGCATGCGCGGGAGAGGATGGGCTGGGCACGTGGGTAAGGGAGAGCGGCGATAGGACAGGCGATTGTGGTGCACGGTTGTGGATAGTTGTCGGGCTGTGGGGGAGGGGGAGAGCAGCAGAAGAGTGAGGGGGAAGGGCGGGATTGGAGACAGCGCACTGGTGAGCTCGCGCATGGCCTTTCCGAGCAGGAGGGTGTTGGAAGGAAGACACTGCGCATGCGGGGGTGGCCGATCGAACGGAATCGTGCTTTGCTCGATGCGGCAGTTCGGCGACTGAGTGCGTCCGCGACGGCTGATGGTGCGGGACTTCGTCAACATTGTGGTTGAATGCGACTGGAAAGCGCGTGCGCGAACGGCTGCTGTGCGGATGCGCATGCACGGAGGCTGGAGGCGGGAAGATCTGCGCGTGATTGTTCAAAAATAAACAGTCGGGTAGCGGAAGCGCCTGCGCAAGAGCGGGAGATGCAACATTTTCACCAAGATCAACTAGAGAGGGATCTCACACCAGGGAGTGTCTGATGTCATCCTGAGAGGTATCCCACACTTGGGTTTCGTCAGTTATCAACTAGACAGGGATTAAACAGTGAGGCTGTGTCAGAGATCAACAAGAGAGAGATTCCACACCGGGGCTGTGTCAGAGATCAACTAGTGAGAGATTCCACACTGGGACTGTGTCAGAGATCAACTAGAGAGAGATTCCACACGGGGGCTGTGTCAGAGATCAACTAGTGAGAGATTCCACACTGGGACTGTGTCGGAGATCAACTAGAGAGAGATTACACACGGGGGCTGTGTCAGAGATCAACTAGAGAGAGATTCCACACTGGGGCTGTGTTAGATCAGCTAGAGAGAGATTCCACACTGGGGCTTTGTCTGAGATCAACTAGAGAGAGGTTCCACACTGGGGCTGTGTCAGAGATCAGTTAGAAAGGGATTCCACTTTGGGGCTGTGTCAGATCAACTAGAGAGAGATTCCACACTGGAACTGTGTCAGAGATCAAATAGAGGGGGATTCCACAGTGGGGCTGTGTCAGAGATCAACTAGAGAGAGATTCCACACTGGGGCTGTGTCAGAGTTCAAGAAGAGAGTGACTCCACACTGCGGCTGTGTCAGAGATCAACTAGAGAGAGATTCAACACGGGCTGTGTCAGAGATCAACTAGAGAGAGATTCAACACGGGCTGTGTCAGAGATCAACTAGAGAGAGATTCCACACTGGGGCTGTGTCAGCGATCAACTAGAGAGAGATTCAACACGGGCTGTGTCAGAGATCAACTAGAGAGAGATTCAACACGGGCTGTGTCAGAGGTCAACTAGAGAGAGATTCCACACTGGGGCTGTGTCAGAGATCAACGAGAGAGAGATTCCACACGGGGGCAGTGTCAGAGATCAACTAGAGAGAGATTCCACACGGGGGCTGTGTCAGAGATCAACTAGTGAGAGATTCCACACTGGGACTGTGTCAGAGATCAACTAGAGAGAGATTCCACACGGGGGCTGTGTCAGAGATCAACTAGAGAGAGATTCCACACTGGGGCTGTGTTAGATCAGCTAGAGAGAGATTCCACACTGGGGCTTTGTCTGAGATCAACTAGAGAGAGGTTCCACACTGGGGCTGTGTCAGAGATCAGTTAGAAAGGGATTCCACTTTGGGGCTGTGTCAGATCAACTAGAGAGAGATTCCACACTGGGACTGTGTCAGAGATCAACTAGAGAGAGATTCAACACGGGCTGTGTCAGAGATCAACTAGAGAGAGATTCAACACGGGCTGTGTCAGAGGTCAACTAGAGAGAGATTCCACACTGGGGCTGTGTCAGAGATCAACTAGAGAGAGATTCCACACGGGGGCAGTGTCAGAGATCAACTAGAGAGAGATTCCACACGGGGGCTGTGTCAGAGATCAACTAGTGAGAGATTCCACACTGGGACTGTGTCAGAGATCAACTAGAGAGAGATTCCACACAGGGGCTGTGTCAGAGATCAACTAGAGAGAGATTCCACACTTGGGCTGTGTTAGATCAGCTAGAGAGAGATTCCACACTGGGGCTTTGTCTGAGATCAACTAGAGAGAGGTTCCACACTGGGGCTGTGTCAGAGATCAGTTAGAAAGGGATTCCACTTTGGGGCTGTGTCAGATCAACTAGAGAGAGATTCCACACTGGGACTGTGTCAGAGATCAACTAGAGAGAGATTCCACAGTGGGGCTGTGTCAGAGATCAACTAGAGAGAGATTCCACACTGGGGATGTGTCAGAGTTCAAGAAGAGAGTGACTCCACACTGCGGCTGTGTCAGAGATCAACTAGAGAGAGATTCAACACGGGCTGTGTCAGAGATCAAATAGAGAGAGATTCAACACGGGCTGTGTCAGAGATCAACTAGAGAGAGATTCAACACGGGCTGTGCCAGAGATCAACTAGAGAGAAATTCCACACTGGGACTGTGTTAGAGATCAACTGGATAGAGATTCCACACTGAGGCTTTGTCTGAGATCAACTAGAGAGAGATTCCACACTGAGGCTTTGTCTGAGATCAACTAGAGAGAGGTTCCACACTGGGGCTGTGTCAGAGATCAGTTAGAAAGGGATTCCACTTTGGGGTTGTGTCAGATCAACTAGAGAGAAATTCCACACTGGGACTGTGTCAGAGATAAACTAGAGAGAGATTCCACACTGGGGCTGTGTCAGAGATCAACTAGAGAGAGATTCCACACTGGGGCTGTGTCAGAGATCAACTAGGGAGAGATTCAATGTTGGGGCTGTGTCACAGATCAACTAGAGAAGGATTCCACACTGGGTCTGCGTCAGAGGTCAACTAGAGGGGGATTCCACACTGAGGCTGTGTCGGAGATCAACGAGAGACAGATTCCACACTGGGGCTGTGTCAGAGATCAACTAGAGAGAGATTCAACACTGGTGCTGTGTCAGGGATCAACTGGAGAGAGATTCAACACGGGCTCTGTCAGAGATCAACTAGAGAGATATTCCACATTGGGGCTGTGTCAGAGATCAACTAGAGGGAGATTCCACACTGAGACTGTGTCAGAGATCAACTAGAGAGAGATTCCACATGGGGTCTGTGTCAGAGATCGACTAGACAGGGATTAAACAGTGAGGCTGTGTCAGAGATCACCGAGAGAGAGATTCCACACTGGGACTGTGTCAGAGATCAGCAAGAGAGGGATTCCACACTGGGGCTGTGTCGGATCAACTAGGGAGAGATTCCACACAGGGGCTGTGTTAGAGATCAACTAGAGAGGGATTCCACACTGGGGCTGTTTTAGAGATCAACCAGAGAGAGAATCCCCACAGGGGCTGTGTCAGAGTTCAAGAAGAGAGGGACTCCACACTGGGGTTGTGTCAGAGATCAACGAGAGAGAGATTCAACACGGGGGCTGTGTCAGAGATCAACTAGACAGGGATTAAACAGGCTGTGTCAGAGGTCAACTAGAGAGAAATTCCACACTGGGACTGTGTCAGAGATCAACTAGAGAGAGATTCCACACTGGGGCTGTGTCAGATCAACTAGGGAGAGGTTCCACACTGGGGCTGTGTCAGAGATCAAATAGAGAGAGATTCCACATTGAGGCTTTGTCTGAGATCAACTAGAAAGAGGTTCCAAACTGGGGCTCTGTCAGAGATCAATAAGAAAGGGATTCGACTTTGGGGCTGTGTCAGATCAACTAGAGAGAGATTCCACACTGGGGCTGTGGGAGAGATCAACTAGATAGAGATTCCACACTGGGGCTGTGTCAGAGGTCAACTAGAGGGGGATTCCACACTGGGGCTGTGTCAGAGATCAACTAGAGACAGATTCCACACAGGGGCTGTGTCTGAGATCAACTAGATAGAGATTCCACACTGGGGCTGTGTCAGAGATCAACTAGAGACAGATTCCACACTGGGGCTGTGTCAGAGATCAACTAGAGAGAGATTCAACACTGGGGCTGTGTCAGAGATCAACTAGAGAGAGATTCCACACTGGGTCTGCTTCAGAGGTCAACTAGAGGGGCATTCCACACTGAGGTTGTGTCAGAGCTCAACGAGAGACAGATTCCACACTGGGGCTGTGTCTGAGATCAACTAGAGAGAGATTCCACAATGGGGCTGTGTCAGAAACCAACTAGAGAGGGCTTCACCACTGGGGCTGTGTCAGGGAACAACTAGAGAGGGATCTCACACTGGGACTGTGTCAGAGATCAACTAAACAGAGATTCGACACTGGGGCTGTGTCAGAGAACAACTAGAGAGAGATTCAACATGGGCTGTGTCAGAGATCAAATAGAGAGAGATTCCACATTGGGGCTGTCTCAGAGATCGACTAGAGAGAGATTCCACACTGGGGCTGTGTCAGAGATCAATTAGAAAGGGATTCCACTTTGGGACTGTGTCAGATCAACTAGAGAGAGATTCCACACTAGGGCTGTGTCAGAGATCAACTAGAGAGAGATTCCACACTGGGGCTGTGTCGGATCAATGAGAGCGAGATTCCACACTGGGCTGCGTCAGAGATCAACTAGAGAGAGATTCCACACTGGGGCTGTGTCAGAGATCAACTAGAGAGAGATTCCACACTGGGGCTGTGTCAGAGATCAACTAGGGAGAGTTTCAACGCTGGGGCTGTGTCACAGATCAACTAGAGAAGGATTCCACACTGGGTCTGCGTCAGAGGTCAACTAGAGCGGGATTCCACACTGAGGCTGTGTCGGAGATCAACGAGAGACACATTCCACACTGGGGCTGTGTCAGAGATCAACTAGAGAGAGATTCAACACTGGTGCTGTGTCAGAGATCAACTAGAGAGAGATTCAACACGGGCTCTGTCAGAGATCAACTAGAGAGATATTCCGCATTGGGGCTGTGTCAGAGATCAACTAGAGGGAGATTCCACACTGAGACTGTGTCAGAGATCAACTAGAGAGAGATTCCACACGGGGTCTGTGTCAGAGATCGACTAGACTGGGATTAAACAGTGAGGCTGTGTCAGAGATCACCGAGAGAGAGATTCCACACTGGGACTGTGTCAGAGATCAGCAAGAGAGGGATTCCACACTGGGGCTGTGTCGGATCAACTAGGGAGAGATTCCACACTGGGGCTGTGTCAGAGATCAACTAGAGAGAGATTCCACACTGGGGCTGTATCAGAGATGAACTAGAGAGAGATTGAACACTGGGGCTGTGTCAGAGATCAACTAGAGAGAGATTCCACAATGGGGCTGTGTCAGAGACCAACTAGAGAGGGCTTCACCACTGGGGCTGTGTCAGGGAACAACTAGAGAGGGATCTCATACTGGGACTGTGTCAGAGATCAACTAAAGAGAGATTCGACACTGGGGCTGTGTCAGAGACCAACTAGAGAGAGATTCAACATGGGCTGTGTCAGAGATCAAATAGAGAGAGATTCCACATTGCGGCTGTGTCAGAGATCGACTAGAGAGAGATTCCACACTGGGGCTGTGTCAGAGATCAATTAGAAAGGGATTCCACTTTGGGACTGTGTCAGATCAACTAGAGACAGATTCCACACTAGGGCTGTGTCAGAGATCAACTAGAGAGAGATTCCACACTGGGGCTGTGTCGGATCAATGAGAGAGAGATTCCTCACTGGGGCTGCGTCCGAGATCAACTAGAGAGAGATTCCACACTGGGGCTGTGTCAGAGATCAACCAGAGGGGGATTCCACACTGGGGCTGTGTTTGAGATCAACTAGAGAGGGATTCCACACTGGGGCTGTTTCTGAGATCCACTAGAGAGAGATTCCACACTGGGGCTGTGTCAGAGATCAACTAGAGAGAGATTCCACACAGGGGCTGTGTCAGAGATCAACTAGAGGGTGATTCCACACTGGGGCTGTTTTAGAGATCAACCAGAGAGAGAATCCACACAGGGGCTGTGTCAGAGTTCAAGAAGAGAGGGACTCCACACTGGGGTTGTGTCAGAGATCAACGAGAGAGAGATTCAACACGGGGGCTCTGTCAGAGATCAACTAGACAGGGATTAAACAGGCTGTGTCAGAGGTCAACTAGAGAGAAATTCCACACTGGGACTGTGTCAGAGATCAACTAGAGAGAGATTCCACACTGGGGCTGTGACAGATCAACTAGGGAGAGATTCCACACTGGGGCTGTGTCAGAGATCAAATAGAGAGAGATTCCACATTGAGGCTTTGTCTGAGATCAACTAGAGAGAGGTTCCAAACTGGGGCTCTGTCAGAGATCAATAAGAAAGGGATTCGACTTTGGGGCTGTGTCAGATCAACTAGAGAGAGATTCCACACTGGGGCTGTGGGAGAGATCAACTAGATAGAGATTCCACACTGGGGCTGTGTCAGAGGTCGACTAGAGGGGGATTCCACACTGGGGCTGTGTCAGAGATCAACTAGAGACAGATTCCACACAGGGGCTGTGTCTGAGATCAACTAGATAGAGATTCCACACTGGGGCTGTGTCAGAGATCAACTAGAGAGAGATTCCACACTGGGGCTGTGTCAGAGATCAACTAGAGACAGATTCCACACTGGGGCTGTGTCAGAGATGAACTAGAGAGAGATTCAACACTGGGGCTGTGTCAGAGATCAACTAGATAGAGATTCCACACTGGGTCTGCTTCAGAGATCAACTAGAGGGGCATTCCACACTGAGGTTGTGTCAGAGCTCAACGAGAGACAGATTCCACACTGGGGCTGTGTCAGAGACCAACTAGAGAGATATTCAACATGGGCTGTGTCAGAGATCAAATAGAGAGAGATTCCACATTGGGGCTGTGTCAGAGATCGACTAGAGAGAGGTTCCACACTGGGGCTGTGTCAGAGATCAATTAGAAAGGGATTCCACTTTGGGACTGTGTCAGATCAACTAGAGACAGATTCCACACTAGGGCTGTGTCAGAGATCAACTAGAGAGAGATTCCACACTGGGGCTGTGTCGGATCAATGAGAGAGAGATTCCACACTGGGGCTGCGTCCGAGATCAACTAGAGAGAGATTCCACACTGGGGCTGTGTCAGAGATCAACCAGAGGGGGATTCCACACTGGGGCTGTGTTTGAGATCAACTAGAGAGGGATTCCACACTGGGGCTGTTTCTGAGATCCACTAGAGTGAGATTCCACACTGGGGCTGTGTCAGAGATCAACTAGAGAGAGATTCCACACAGGGGCTGTGTCAGAGATCAACTAGAGGGTGATTCCACACTGGGGCTGTTTTAGAGATCAACCAGAGAGAGAATCCCCACAGGGGCTGTGTCAGAGTTCAAGAAGAGAGGGACTCCACACTGGGGTTGTGTCAGAGATCAACGAGAGAGAGATTCAACACGGGGGCTGTGTCAGAGATCAACTAGACAGGGATTAAACAGGCTGTGTCAGAGGTCAACTAGAGAAAAATTCCACACTGGATCAGTGTCAGAGATCAACTAGAGAGAGATTCCACACTGGGGCTGTGTCAGATCAACTAGGGAAAGATTCCACACTGGGGCTGTGTCAGAGATCAAATAGAGAGAGATTCCACATTGAGGCTTTGTCTGAGATCAACTAGAGAGAGGTTCCGAACAGGGGCTCTGTCAGAGATCAATAAGAAAGGGATTCGACTTTGGGGCTGTGTCAGATCAACTAGAGAGAGATTCCACACTGGGGCTGTGGGAGAGATCAACTAGATAGAGATTCCAGACTGGGGCTGTGTCAGAGGTCAACTAGAGGGGGATTCCACACTGGGGCTGTGTCAGAGATCAACTAGAGACAGATTCCACACTGGGGCTGTGTCTGAGATCAACTAGAGAGAGATTCCACACCGGGGCTGTGTCAGAGATCAACTAGAGAGAGATTCCACACTGGGGCTGTGTCAGAGATCGACAAGAGAGGGATTCCACAATGGGGCTGTGTCAGAGATGAACTAGAGAGAGATTCAACACTGGGGCTGTGTCAGAGATCAACTAGAGAGAGATTCCACACTGGGTCTCTTCAGAGGTCAACTAGAGGGGCATTCCACACTGAGGTTGTGTCAGAGCTCAACGAGAGACAGATTCCACACTTGGGCTGTGTCTGATTCAACACGGGCTCTTTCAGAGATCAAGTAGAGAAAGAATCCACACGGGGGCTGTGTCAGAGATCAACTAGACAGGTATTAAACAGTGAGGCTGTGTCAGAGATCAGCGAGAGACAGATTCCACACTGGGACTGTGTCAGAGATCAGCAAGAGAGGGATTCCACACTGGGCTGTGTCGGATCAACTAGGGAGAGATTCCACACTGGGGCAGTTTCCGAGATCAACTAGAGAGGGATCCCGCACTGCGGCTGTGTCAGAGATCAGCTAGAGAGAGATTGCACACTGGGGCTGTGTCAGAGATCAACTAGACAGGGCTTCTACACTGGGGCTGTGTCAGAGATCAACTAAAGAGAGATTCGACACTGGGGCTGTGTCAGAGATCAACTAGAGAGAGATTCAACATGGGCTGTGTCAGAGATCAATTAGAGAGAGATTCCACATTGCGGCTGTGTCAGCGATCAACTAGAGAGAGATTCGACACTGGGGCTGTGTCAGAGATCAACTAGAAAGGGATTCCACTTTGGGACTGTGTCAGATCAACTAGAGAGAGATTCCACACTGGGGCTGTGTCAGAGATCAACTAGAGAGAGATTCCACACTGGGACTGTGTCAGAGATCAACTAGAGAGGGATTCCACACTGGGGCTGTGTCAGAGATCAACCAGAGGGGGATTCCACACTGGGGCTGTGTCAGAGATCAACTAGAGAGAGATTCCACACTGGGGCTGTGTCAGAGATCAACTAGGGAGAGGTTCCACACTGGGGCTGTGTCTGAGATCAACTAGAGAGAAATTCCACACTGGGACTGTGTCAGAGATCAACTAGAGAGAGATTCAACACGGGCTGTGTCAGAGAAAAACTAGAGAGAGATTCCACACTGGGACTGTGTCAGAGATCAACTGGACAGGGATTAAAAAGTGAGGCTGTGTCAGAGAACAACTAGAGAGAAATTCCACCCTGGGACTGTGTCAGAGATCAACTAGAGAGAGATTATACACTGGGCATGTTTCGGATCAACTAGGGAGAGATTCCACACTGGGGCTGTGTCAGAGATCAAATAGAGAGAGATTCCACACTGAGGCTGTGTCTGAGATCAACTAGAGAGAGGTTCAACACTGAGGCTGTGTCAGAGATCAGTTAGAAAGGGTTTCCACTTTGGGGCTGTGTCAGATCAACAAGAGAGAGATTCCACACTGGGGCATTGTCAGAGATCAACTAGAGAGAGATTCCACACTGGTGCTGTGTCTGAGATCAACTAGGGAGAGATTCCACACTGGGTCTGTGTCCGAGATCAACTAGAGAGGGATTCCACACTGTGGCTGTGTCAGAGATCAGCTAGAGAGAGATTCCACACTGGGGCTGTGTCAGAGATGAACTAGAGAGAGATTGAACACTGGGGCTGAGTCAGAGATCAACTAGAGAGAGATTCCACAATGGGGCTGTGTCAGATACCAACTAGAGAGGGCTTCACCACTGGGGCTGTGTCAGGGAACAACTAG
Source organism: Carcharodon carcharias (assembly GCF_017639515.1). Lineage (NCBI taxonomy): Eukaryota > Metazoa > Chordata > Chondrichthyes > Lamniformes > Lamnidae > Carcharodon > Carcharodon carcharias. The sequence goes on along the minus strand of NW_024470701.1, from coordinate 2,383,289 downwards.
AGACCGATCTCACACTGGGACTGTGTCAGATATCAACTAAGGAGAGATTCGACACTGGGGCTGTGTCAAAAATCAACTAGAGGTGGATTCAACATGGGCTGTGTCAGAGATCAATTAGAGACAGATTCCACATTGGGAATGTGTCAGAGATCAACTAGAGAGAGATTCCACACTGGGGCTGTGTCAGAGATCAATTAGAAAGGGATTCCACTTTGGGACTGTGTCAGATCAAATAGAGAGAGATTTCACACTGGGGTTGTGTCAGAGATCAACTAGAGAGAGATTCCACACTGGGGCTGTGTCAGAGATCAACTGGAGAGGGATTCCACACTGGTGCTGTGTCGGATCAATGAGAGAGAGATTCCACACTGGGGCTGTGTCCGAGATCAACTAGAGAGAGATTCCACACTGGCGCTGTGTCAGAGATCAACCAGAGGGGGATTCCACACTGGGGCTGTGTCTGAGATCAACTAGAGAGAGATTCCACACTGGGGCTGTGTCTGAGATCAACTAGAGAGAGATTCCACACTGGGGCTGTGTCAGAGATCAACTAGAGAGAGATTCCACACAGGGGCTGTGTCAGAGTTCAAGAACAGAGGACTCCACACTGGGGCTGTGTCAGAGATCAACTAGAGAGAGATTCCACACTGGGGCTGTGTCAGAGATCAACTAGAGAGAGATTCCACACTGGGGCTGTGTCAGAGATCAACTAGAGAGAGATACCACACTGGGGCTTTGTCTGAGATCAACTAGAGAGAGATTCCACACAGGGGCTGTGTCAGAGATCAACCAGAGCAGGATTCCACACTGGGGCTGTGTCAGAGATCAACTAGAGAGAGATTCCACACTGGGGCAGTGTCAGAGATCAACTAGTGGACACCTAGTAGGCAGTTTCAGATCAACTAGGGAGAGATTCCACACTGGGGCTGTGTCAGAGATCAAATAGACAGAGGTTCCACACTGAGGCTTTGTCTGAGATCAACTAGAGAGAGGTTCCAAACTGGGGCTGTGTCAGAGATCAATAAGAAAGGAATTCCACTTTCGGGCTGTGTCAGATCAGCTAGTGAGAGATTCCAAACTGGGGATGTGTCAGAGATCAACTAGATAGAGATTCCACACTGGGGCTGTGTCAGAGGTCAACTAGAGGGGGATTCCACACTGGGGCTGTGTCAGAGATCAACTAGAGACAGATTCCACACTGGGGCTGTGTCAGAGATCAACTAGAGAGAGATTCCACACTGGGACTGTGTCAGAGATCAACAAGAGAGTGATTCCACAATGGGGCTGTGTCAGAGATCAACTAGAGAGAGATTCAACACTGGGGCTGTGTCAGAGATCAACTAGAGAGAGATTCCACACTCGGTCTGCGTCAGAGGTCAACTAGAGTGGCATTCCACACTGAGGCTGTGTCAGAGATCAACGAGAGACAGATTCCACACTGGGGCTGTGTCTGAGATCAACTAGAGAGAGATTCCACACCGAAGCTGTGTCAGAGATCAACAAGAGAGGGATTCCCCAATGGGGCTGTGTCAGAGATCAACTAGAGAGAGATACAACACTGGTGCTGTGTCAGAGAGCAACTAGAGAGAGATTCAACCCGGCTCTGTCCGAGATCAAGTAGAGATAGATTCCACATTGGGGCTGTGTAAGAGATCAACTAGAGGGAGATTCCACACTGAGACTGTGTCAGAGATGAACTAGAGAGAGATTCCACACGGGGGCTGTGTCAGAGATCAACTAGACAGGGATTAAACAGTGAGGCTGTGTCAGAGATCAGCGAGAGAGAGATTCCACACTGGGACTGTGTCAGAGATCAGCTAGAGAGGGATTCCACACCGGGCTGTGTCGGATCAACGTGGGAGAGATTTCACATGGGCTGTGTCAGAGATCAACTAGAGAGACATTCCACACTGGGGCTGTGTCAGAGATCAACTAGAGAGGGATTCCACACTGGGGCTGTGTCAGAGATCAACTAGTGAGAGATTCCACACTGGGGCTGTGTCTGAGATCTTCTGGAGGGGATTCCACACTGGGGCTGTGTCAGAGATCAACTAGAGAGGATTCCACACTGGGGCTGTGTCAGAGATCAACTAGTGAGGGATTCCACACTGGGCTCGTGTCAGAATCAACTAGTGAGGATTCCACACTGGGATTGTGTCAGAGATCAACTAGAGAGGGATCTCACACTGGGGCTGTGTCAGAGATCAACTAGAGAGGGATCTGCAACTGGGCTGGGACAGAGATCAACCAGTGAGAGATTCAACACTGGGGTGGTGTCAGAGATCAACTAGAGAGGGATTCCACACTGGGGCTGTGTCAGAGATCAACTAGAGAGGGATTTCACATGGGCTGTGGCAGAGATCAACTAGAGAGGCATTCCACACTGGGGCTGTGTCAGAGATCAACTAGAGAGAGAATCCACACAGGGGCTGTGTCAGAGTTCAAGAAGAGAGAGACTCCACACTGCGGCTGTGTCAGAGATCAACTAGAGAGAGATTCAACACGGTGGCTGTGTCACAGATCAACTAGACAGGGATTAAACAGTGAGGCTGTGTCAGAGATCAACTAGAGAGAGATTCCACACAGGGGCTGTGTCAGAGATCAACTAGAGGGTGATTCCACACTGGGGCTGTTTTAGAGATCAACCAGAGAGAGAATCCACCCTGGGTCTGTGTCAGAGTTCAAGAAGAGAGGGACTCCACACTGGGGTTGTGTCAGAGATCAACGAGAGAGAGATTCAACACTGGGGCTGTGTCAGAGATCAACTAGACAGGGAGTAAACAATGAGGCTGTGTCAGAGATCATCTAGAGAGAGATTCCACAATGGGACTGTGTCAGAGATCAACTAGAGAGAGATTCCACACTGGGGCGGTGTCAGATCAACTAGGGAGAGATTCCACACTGGGGCTGTGTCAGAGATCAACTAGAGAGAGATTAAACACGGGGGCTGTGTCACAGATCAACTAGGGAGAGATTCAACACTGGGGCTGTGTCACAGATCAAATAGAGAGAGATTCCACGCTGAGGCTGTGTCTGAGATCAACTAGAGAGATGTTCCACACTGAGGCTGTGTCAGAGATCAGTTAGAAAGGGATTCCACTTTGGGGCTGTGTCAGATCAACTAGAGAGGGATTCCACACTGCGGCTATGTCAGAGATCAGCTAGAGGGAGATTCAACACTGGGGCTGTGTCAGAGATCAACTAGAGAGAGATTTCACATGGGATGTGTCAGAGATCAACTAGAGAGAGATTCCACACTGGGGCTGTGTCAGAGATCAACCAGAGGGGGATTCCACACTGGGGCTGTTTTAGAGATCAACTAGAGAGAGATACCACACTGGGTCTCTGTCTGAGATCAACTAGAGAGAGATTCCACACTGGGGATGTGTCTGAGATCAACTAGAGAGAGATTCCACACCGAAGCTGTGTCAGAGATCAACAAGAGAGGGATTCCCCAATGGGGCTGTGTCAGAGATCAACTAGAGAGAGATACAACACTGGTGCTGTGTCAGAGAGCAACTAGAGAGAGATTCAACCCGGCTCTGTCCGAGATCAAGTAGAGATAGATTCCACATTGGGGCTGTGTAAGAGATCAACTAGAGGGAGATTCCACACTGAGACTGTGTCAGAGATGAACTAGAGAGAGTTTCCACACGGGGGCTGTGTCAGAGATCAACTAGACAGGGATTAAACAGTGAGGCTGTGTCAGAGATCAGCGAGAGAGAGATTCCACACTGGGACTGTGTCAGAGATCAGCTAGAGAGGGATTCCACACCGGGCTGTGTCGGATCAACGTGGGAGAGATTTCACATGGGCTGTGTCAGAGATCAACTAGAGAGAGATTCCACACTGGGGCTGTGTCAGAGATCAACCAGAGGGGGATTCCACACTGGGGCTGTGTCAGAGATCAACTAGGGAGAGATTCCACAATGGGGCTGTGTCTGAGATCATCTAGAGAGAGATTCCACACTGGGGCTGTGTCAGAGATCAACTAGAGAGAGATTCCACACAGGGGCTGTGTCAGAGGTCAAGAACAGAGGGTCTCCACACTGGATCCGTGTCAGAAATCAACTAGAGAGAGATTCCACACTGGGGCTGTGTCAGAGATCAACTAGAGAGAGATTCCACACAGGGGCTGTGTCAGAGTTCAAGAACAGAGGGTCTCCACACTGGGTCCGTGTCAGAGATCAACTAAAGAGAGATTCCACACTGGGGCTTTGTCAGAGATCAACTAGAGGGGGATTCCACACTGGGGCTGTTTTAGAGATCAACTAGAGATAGACACCACACTGCGTCTCTGTCTGAGATCAACTAGAGAGACATTCCACACTGGGGCTGTGTCAGAGATCAACTAGAGAGAGAATCCACACAGGGGCTGTGTCAGAGTTCAAGAAGAGAGGGACTCCACACTGCGGCTGTGTCAGAGATCAACTAGAGAGAGATTCAACACGGTGGCTGTGTCACAGATCAACTAGACAGGGATTAAACAGTGAGGCTGTGTCAGAGATCAACTAGAGAGAGATTCCACACAGGGGCTGTGTCAGAGATCAACTAGAGGGTGATTCCACACTGGGGCTGTTTTAGAGATCAACCAGAGAGAGAATACACCCTGGGTCTGTGTCAGAGTTCAAGAAGAGAGGGACTCCACACTGGGGTTGTGTCAGAGATCAACGAGAGAGAGATTCAACATGGGGGCTGTGTCAGAGATCAACTAGACAGGGACTAAACAATGAGGCTGTGTCAGAGGTCAACTAGAGAGAGATTCCACAATGGGACTGTGTCAGAGATCAACTAGAGAGAGATTCCACACTGGGGCGGTGTCAGATCAACTAGGGAGAGATTCCACACTGGGGCTGTGTCAGAGATCAACTAGAGAGAGATTAAACACGGGGGCTGTGTCACAGATCAACTAGGGAGAGATTCAACACTGGGGCTGTGTCACAGATCAAATAGAGAGAGATTCCACGCTGAGGCTGTGTCTGAGATCAACTAGAGAGATGTTCCACACTGAGGCTGTGTCAGAGATCAGTTAGAAAGGGATTCCACTTTGGGGCTGTGTCAGATCAACAAGATAGAGATTCCACACTGGGGCATTGTCAGAGATCAACTAGAGAGAGATTCCACACTGGGGCTGTGTCTGAGATCAACTAGAAAGAGATACCACACTGCGTCTCTGTTTGAGATCAACTAGAGAGACATTCAACACTGGGGCTGTGTCAGAGATCAACTAGAGAGAGAATCCAAACAGGGGCTGTGTCAGAGTTCAAGAAGAGAGGGATTCCACACTGGGGCTGTGTCAGAGATCAACTAGAGAGAGATTCAACACGGTGGCTGTGTCACAGATCAACTAGACAGGGATTAAACAGTGAGGCTGTGTCAGAGATCAACTAGAGATAGATTCCACACAGGGGCTGTGTCAGAGATCAACTAGAGGGTGATTCCACACTGGGGCTGTTTTAGAGATCAACCAGAGAGAGAATCCACACAGTTGCTGTGTCAGAGTTCAAGAAGAGAGGGACCCCACACTGGGGTTGTGTCAGAGATCAACGAGAGAGAGATTCAACATGGGGGCTGTGTCAGAAATCAACTAGACAGGGATTAAACAGTGAGGCTGTGTCAGAGGTCAACTAGAGAGAAATTCCACACTGGGACTGAGTCAGAGATCAACTAGAGAGAGATTCCACACTGGGGCGGTGTCAGATCAACTAGGGAGAGATTCCACACTGGGGCTGTGTCAGAGATCAACTAGAGAGAGATTCAACACGTGGGCTGTGTCACAGATCAACTAGGGAGAGATTCAACACTGGGGCTGTGTCACAGATCAAATAGAGAGAGATTCCACACTGAGGCTGTGTCTGAGATCAACTAGAGAGAGGTTCCACACTGAGGCTGTGTCAGAGATCAGTTAGAAAGGGATTCCACTTTGGGGCTGTGTCAGATCAACAAGAGAGAGATTCCACACTGGGGCATGGTCAGAGATCAACTAGAGAGAGATTCCACACCAGGGCTGTGTCAGAGATCAACAAGAGAGGGATTCCTCAATGGGGCTGTGTCAGAGATCAACTAGGGAGAGATTCAACACTGGGGCTGTGTCACAGATCAACTAGAGAAGGATATCACACTGGGACTGCGTCAGAGATCAACTAGATAGAGATTCCACACTGGGGCTTTGTCAGAGATCAACTAGAGAAGGATTCCACACTGAGACTCTGTCAGTGATCAACTAGAGAGAGATTCCACACTGGGTCTGCGTCAGAGGTCAACTAGAGGGGGATTCCACACTGAGGCTGTTTCAGAGATCAACGAGAGACAGATTGCACACTGGGGCTGTGTCAGAGATCAACAAGAGAGGGATTCCACAATGGGGCTGTGTCAGAGATCAACTAGAGAGAAATTCAACACTGGTGCTGTGTCAGAGATCAACTAGAGAGAGATTCAACACGGTCTCTGTCAGAGATCAGCTAGAGAGATATTCCACATTGGGGCTGTGTCAGAGATCAACTAGAGGGAGATTCCACACTGAGACTGTGTCAGAGATCAGCTAGAGAGAGATTCCACACGGGGGAAGTGTCAGAGATCAACTAGATTGGGATTAAATAGTGAGGCTGTGTCAGAGATCAACGAGAGAGGGATTCCAAACTGGGACTGTGTCAGAGATCAGCAAGAGAGGGATTCCACACTGGGGCTGTGTTGGATCAACTAGGGAGAGATTCCACACTGGGTCTGTGTCCGAGATCAACTAGAGAGGGATTCCACACTGCGGCTGTGTCAGAGATCAGCTAGAGAGAGATTCCACACTGGGGCTGTGTCAGAGATGAACTAGGGAGAGATTGAACACTGGGGCTGAGTCAGAGATCAACTAGAGAGAGATTCCACAATGGGGCTGTGTCAGAGACCAACTAGAGAGGGCTTCACCACTGGGGCTGTGTCAGGGAACAACTAGAGACCGATCTCACACTGGGACTGTGTCAGATATCAACTAAAGAGAGATTCGACACTGGGGCTGTTTCAGAAATCAACAAGAGGTGGATTCAACATGGGCTGTGTCAGAGATCAATTCGAGACAGATTCCACATTGGGGCTGTGTCAGAGATCAACTAGAGAGAGATTCCACACTGGGGCTGGGTCAGAGATCAATTAGAAAGGGATTCCACTTTGGGACAGTGTCAGATCAACTACAGAGAGATTCCACACTGGGGTTGTGTCAGAGATCAACTAGAGAGAGATTCCACACTGGGACTGTGTCAGAGATCAACTGGAGAGGGATTCCACACTGGGGCTGTGTCGGATCAATGAGAGAGAGATTCCACACTGGGGCTGTGTCCGAGATCAACTAGAGAGAGATTCCACACTGGGGCTGTGTCAGAGATCAACCAGAGGGGGATTCGACACTGGTGCTGTGTCTGAGATCAACTAGAGAGAGATTCCATACTGGGGCTGTGCCAGAGATCAACTAGAGAGAGATTCCACACAGGGGCTGTTTTAGAGATCAACTGGAGAGAGATACCACACTGGGGCTCTGTCTGAGGTCAACTAGAGAGACATTCCACCCTGGGGCTGTGTCAGAGATCAACTAGAGAGAGAATGCACACAGGGGCTGTGTCAGAGTTCAAGAAGAGAGGGACTCCACACTGGGGTTGTGTCAGAGATCAACTAGAGAGAGATTCAACAAGGCGGCAGTGTCACAGATCACCTAGACAGGGATTAAACAGTGAGGCTGTGTCAGAGATCAACTAGAGAGAGATTCCACACTGGGGCTGTTTCAGATCAACTAGGGAGAGATTCCACACTGGGGCTGTGTCAGAGATCAAATAGACAGAGGTTCCACACTGAGGCTTTGTCTGAGATCAACTAGAGAGAGGTTCCACATTGGGGCTGTGTCAGAGATCAGTTAAAAAGGGATTCGACATTGGGGCTGTGTCAGAGATCAGCTAGAGAGAGATTCCACACTGGGGCTGTGTCAGAGATCAACTAGAGAGATTCCACACTGGGGCTGTGTCAGAGATCAACTAGAGAGAGATTCCACACTGGGGCTGTGTCAGAGATCAACTAGAGAGAGATTCCACACTGGGCTGTGTCAGAGATCAACAAGAGAGTGATTCCACACTGGGGCTGTGTCAGAGATCAACTAGAGAGAGATTCCACACTGGGGCTGTGTCAGAGATCAACTAGAGAGAGATTCCACACTGGGGCTGTGTCTGAGATCAACTAGAGAGAGATTCCACACTGGGGCTGTGTCAGAGATCAACTAGAGAGAGATTCCACACTGGGGCTGTGTCAGAGATCAACTAGAGAGTGATTCCACAATGGGGCTGTGTCAGAGATCAACTAGAGAGAGATTCCACACTGGGGCTGTGTCAGAGATCAACTAGAGAGACATTCCACAATGGGTCTGCGTCAGAGGTCAACTAGAGGGGCATTCCACACTGAGGCTGTGTCAGAGATCAACGAGAGACAGATTCCACACTGGGGCTGTGTCTGAGATCAACTAGAGGGAGATTCCACACTGAAACTGTGTCAGAGATGAACTAGAGAGTGATTCCACACGGGGGCTGTGTCAGAGATCAACTAGACAGGGATTAAACAGTGAGGCTGTGTCAGAGATCAGCGAGAGAGAGATTCCACACTGGGACTGTGTCAGAGATCAGCTAGAGAGGGATTCCACACCGGGCTGTGTCGGATCAACTAGAGAGAGATTCAACACGGGGGCTGTGTCAGAGATCAACTAGACAGGGATTAAACAGTGAGGCTGTGTCAGAGATCAACTGGAGAGAGATTCCACACATGGGCTGTTTCAGAGATCAACTAGAGGGTGATTCCACACTGGGGCTGTTTTAGAGATCAACCAGAGAGAGAATCCACACAGGGGCTGTGTCAGAGTTCAAGAAGAGAGGGACTCCACACTGGGGTTGTGTCAGAGATCAACGAGAGAGAGATTCAACATGGGGGCTGTGTCAGAGATCAACTAGACGGGGATTAAACAGTGAGGCTGTGTCAGAGGTCAACTAGAGAGAAATTCCACACTGGGACTGTGTCAGAGATCAACTAGAGAGAGATTCCACACTGGGGCTGTGTCAGAGATCAACTAGAGAGAGATTCAACACGGGGGCTGTGTCACAGATCAACTAGACAGGGATTAAACAGTGAGGCTGTGTCAGAGATCAACTAGAAAGAGATTCCACACAGGGGCTGTGTCAGAGATCAACTAGAGGGTGATTCCACACTGGGGCTGTTTTAGAGATCAACCAGAGAGAGAATCCCCACAGGGGCTGTGTCAGAGGTCAACTAGAGGGGGATTCCACACTGGGGCTGTGTCAGAGATCAACGAGAGACAGATTCCACACTGGAGCCGTGTCTGAGATCAACTAGATAGAGATTCCACACTGCGGCTGTGTCAGAGGTCAACTAGAGGGGGATTCCACACTGGGGCTGTGTCAGAGATCAACTAGAGACAGATTCCACACTGGAGCCGTGTCTGAGATCAACTAGATGGAGATTCCACACTGCGGCTGTGTCAGAGATCAACTAGAGAGAGATTCCACACTGGGGCTGTGTCGGAGATCAACTAGAGACAGATTCCACACTGGGGCTGTGTCTGAGATCAACTAGAGAGAGATTCCACACCGGGCCTGTGTCAGAGATCAAGTAGAGAGAGATTCCACACTGGGGCTGTGTCAGAGATCGACAAGAGAGGGATTCCACAATGGGGCTGTGTCAGAGATGTACTAGAGAGAGATTCAACACTGAGGCTGTGTCAGAGATCAACTAGAGAGAGATTCCACACTGGGTCTGCGTCAGACGTCAACTAGAGGGGCATTCCACACTGAGGTTGTGTCAGAGATCAACGAGAGACAGATTCCACACTGGGGCTGTGTCTGAGATCAACTAGAGAGAGATTCCACACTGGGGCTGTGTCAGAGATCAACTAGAGAGAGATTCAACACGGGCTCTGTCAGAGATCAAGTAGAGAGAGATTTCACATTGGGGCTGTTTCAGAGATCAACTAGAGAGAGATTCCACACTGAGACTGTGGCAGAGATCAACTAGAGGGAGATTCCACATGGGGGCTGTGTCAGAGATCAACTAGACAGGGATTAAACAGTGAGGCTGTGTCAGAGATCAGCGAGAGAGAGTTTCCACACTGGGACTGTGTCAGAGATCAGCAAGAGAGGGATTCCACACTGGGCTGTGTCGGATCAACTAGGGAGAGATTCCACACTGGGGCTGTGTCCGAGATCAACAAGAGAGGGATCCCACACTGCGGCTGTGTCAGAGATCAGCTAGAGAGAGATTCCACACTGGGGCTGTATCAGAGATGAACTAGAGATTGAACACTGGGGCTGTGTCAGAGATCAACTAGAGAGGGATTCTACACTGGGGCTGTGTCAGGGAACAACTAGAGAGGGAACTCACACTGGGACTGTGTCAGAGACCAAGTAAAGAAAGATTCGACACTGGGGCTGTGTCAGAGATCAACTAGAGAGAGATTCAACATGGGCTGTGTCAGAGATGAATTAGAGAGAGATTCCACATTGGGGCTGTGTCAGAGATCAACTAGAGAGAGATTCCACACTGGGGCTGTGTCAGAGATCAATTAGAAAGGGATTCCCTTTTGGGACTGTGTCAGATCAACTAGAGAGAGATTCCACACTGGGGTTGTGTCAGAGATCAACTAGAGAGAGATTCCACACTGGGGCTGTGGCAGAGATCAACTAGATAGAGATTCCACACTGGGGCTGTGTCAGAGGTCAACTAGAGGGGGATTCCACACTGGGGCTGTGTCAGAGATCAACGAGAGACAGATTCCACACTGGTGCCGTGTCTGAGATCAACTAGATAGAGATTCCACACTGCGGCTGTGTCAGAGGTCAACTAGAGGGGGATTCCACACTGGGGCTGTGTCAGAGATCAACTAGAGACAGATTCCACACTGGAGCCGTGTCTGAGATCAACTAGATGGAGATTCCACACTGCGGCTGTGTCAGAGATCAACTAGAGAGAGATTCCACACTGGGGCTGTGTCGGAGATGAACTAGAGACAGATTCCACACTGGGGCTGTGTCTGAGATCAACTAGAGAGAGATTCCACACCGGGCCTGTGTCAGAGATCAAGTAGAGAGAGATTCCACACTGGGGCTGTGTCAGAGATCGACAAGAGAGGGATTCCACAATGGGGCTGTGTCAGAGATTAACTAGAGAGAGATTCAACACTGAGGCTGTGTCAGAGATCAACTAGAGAGAGATTCCACACTGGGTCTGCGTCAGACGTCAACTAGAGGGGCATTCCACACTGAGGTTGTGTCAGAGATCAACGAGAGACAGATTCCACACTGGGGCTGTGTCTGAGATCAACTAGAGAGAGATTCCACACTGGGGCTGTGTCAGAGATCAACTAGAGAGAGATTCAACACGGGCTCTGTCAGAGATCAAGTAGAGAGAGATTTCACATTGGGGCTGTTTCAGAGATCAACTAGAGAGAGATTCCACACTGAGACTGTGGCAGAGATCAACTAGAGGGAGATTCCACATGGGGGCTGTGCCAGAGATCAACTAGACAGGGATTAAACAGTGAGGCTGTGTCAGAGATCAGCGAGAGAGAGTTTCCACACTGGGACTGTGTCAGAGATCAGCAAGAGAGGGATTCCACACTGGGCTGTGTCGGATCAACTAGGGAGAGATTCCACACTGGGGCTGTGTCCGAGATCAACAAGAGAGGGATCCCACACTGCGGCTGTGTCAGAGATCAGCTAGAGAGAGATTCCACACTGGGGCTGTATCAGAGATGAACTAGAGATTGAACACTGGGGCTGTGTCAGAGATCAACTAGAGAGGGATTCTACACTGGGGCTGTGTCAGGGAACAACTAGAGAGGGAACTCACACTGGGACTGTGTCAGAGACCAAGTAAAGAAAGATTCGACACTGGGGCTGTGTCAGAGATCAACTAGAGAGAGATTCAACATGGGCTGTGTCAGAGATGAATTAGAGAGAGATTCCACATTGGGGCTGTGTCAGAGATCAACTAGAGAGAGATTCCACACTGGGGCTGTGTCAGAGATCAATTAGAAAGGGATTCCCTTTTGGGACTGTGTCAGATCAACTAGAGAGAGATTCCACACTGGGGTTGTGTCAGAGATCAACTAGAGAGAGATTCCACACTGGGGCTGTGGCAGAGATCAACTAGATAGAGATTCCACACTGGGGCTGTGTCAGAGATGAACTAGGGAGAGATTGAACACTGGGGCTGAGTCAGAGATCAACTAGAGAGTGATTCCACAATGTGGCTGTGTCAGAGACCAACTAGAGAGGGCTTCACCACTGGGGCTGTGTCAGGGAACAACTAGAGACCGATCTCACACTGGGACTGTGTCAGATATCAACTAAAGAGAGATTCGACACTGGGGCTGTGTCAGAGATCAACAAGAGAGGGATTCCACACTGGGGCTGTGTCAGAGATCAACTAGAGAGAGATTCCACATTGGGGCTGTGTCAGAGATCAACTAGAGAGAGATTCCACACTGGGGCTGTGTCAGAGATCAACTAGAGAGGGATTCCACACTTGGGCTGTGTCAGAGATCAACTGGAGAGAGATTCCACACTGGGGCTGTGTCAGAGATCAACTAGAGAGAGATTCCACACTGGGACTGTGTCAGAGATCAACTAGAGAGGGATTCCACACTGGGGCTGTGTCAGAGATCAACTAGAGAGAGATTCCACACTGGGGCTGTGTCAGAGATCAACTAGAGAGAGATTCCACACTGGGGCTGTGTCAGAGATCAACTAGAGAGGGATTCCACATGGGGACTGTCTCTGAGATCAACTAGAGAGAGATTCCACACTGGGGCTGTGTCTGAGATCAACTAGAGAGAGATTCCACACTGGGGCTGTTTTAGAGATCAACTGGAGAGAGATACCACACTGGGGCTCTGTCTGAGGTCAACTAGAGAGACATTCCACCCTGGGGCTGTGTCAGAGATCAACTAGAGAGAGAATGCACACAGGGGCTGTGTCAGAGTTCAAGAAGAGAGGGACTCCACACTGGGGTTGTGTCAGAGATCAACTAGAGAGAGATTCAACAAGGCGGCAGTGTCACAGATCACCTAGACAGGGATTAAACAGTGAGGCTGTGTCAGAGATCAACTAGAGAGAGATTCCACACTGGGGCTGTTTCAGATCAACTAGGGAGAGATTCCACACTGGGGCTGTGTCAGAGATCAAATAGAGATAGGTTCCACACTGAGGCTTTGTCTGAGATCAACTAGAGAGAGGTTCCAAACTGGGGCTGTGTCAGAGATCAATAAGAAAGGGATTCCACTTTGGGGCTGTGTCAGATCAGCTAGATAGAGATTCCACACTGGGGCTGTGTCAGAGATCAACTAGAGACAGATTCCACACTGGGGCTGTGTCTGAGATCAACTAGAGAGAGATTCCACACTGGGGCTGTGTCAGAGATCAACTAGAGACAGATTCCACACTAGGGCTGTGTCTGAGATCAACTAGAGAGAGATTCCACACCGGGGCTGTGTCAGAGATCAACTAGAGAGAGATTCCACACTGGGGCTGTGTCAGAGATCAACAAGAGAGTGATTCCACAATGGGGAAGTGTCAGAGATCAACTAGAGAGAGATTCAACACTGGTGCTGTGTCAGAGATCAACTAGAGAGAGATTCAACACAGGCGCTGTTAGAGATCAAGTAAAGATAGATTCCACATTGGGGCTGTGTAAGAGATCAACTAGAGGGAGATTCCACACTGAGACTGTGTCAGAGATGAACTAGAGAGAGATTCCACACGGGGGCTGTGTCAGAGATCAACTAGGCAGGGATTAAACAGTGAGGCTGTGTCAGAGATCAGCGAGAGAGAGATTCCACAATGGGACTGTGTCAGAGATCAACTAGAGAGGGATTCCACACTTGGGCTGTGTCGGATCAATGAGGGAGAGATTCCACACTGGGGCTGTGTCCGAGATCAACTAGAGAGGGATTCCACACTGCGGCTGTGTCAGAGATCAACTAGATAGAGATTCCACACTGGTGCTGTGTCTGAGATCAACTAGAGAGGATTCCACACTGGGGCTGTGCCAGAGATCAACTAGAGAGAGATTCCACACAGGGGCTGTGTCAGAGTTCAAGAACAGAGGGACTCCACACTGGGGCTGTGTCAGAGATCAACTAGAGAGAGATTCCACACTGGGGCTGTGTCAGAGATCAACTAGAGGGGGATTCCACACTGGGGCTGTTTTAGAGATCAACTGGAGAGAGATACCACACTGGGGCTCTGTCTGAGGTCAACTAGAGAGACATTCCACACTGGGGCTGTGTCAGAGATCAACTAGAGAGAGAATGCACACAGGGGCTGTGTCAGAGTTCAAGAAGAGAGGGACTCCACACTGGGGTTGTGTCAGAGATCAACTAGAGAGAGATTCAACACGGGGGCAGTGTCACAGATCACCTAGACAGGGATTAAACAGTGAGGCTGTGTCAGAGATCAACTAGAGAGAAATTCCACACTGGGACTGTGTCAGAGATCAACTAGAGAGAGATTCCACACTGGGGCTGTTTCAGATCAACTAGGGAGAGATTCCACACTGGGGCTGTGTCAGAGATCAAATAGACAGAGGTTCCACACTGAGGCTTTGTCTGAGTTCAAATAGAGAGAGGTTCCAAACTGGGGCTGTGTCAGAGATCAATAAGAAAGGGATTCCACTTTGGGGCTGTGCCAGATCAGCTAGAGAGAGATTCCAAACTGGGGTTGTGTCAGAGATCAACTAGATAGAGATTCCACACTGGGGCTGGGTCAGAGTTCAACTAGAGGGGGATTCCACACTGGGGCTGTGTCAGAGATCAACTAGAGACAGATTCCACACTGGGGCTGTGTCAGAGATCAACTAGAGACAGATTCCACACTGGGGCTGTGTCTGAGATCAACTAGAGAGAGATTCCACACTGGGGCTGTGTCAGAGATCAACTAGAGACAGATTCCACACTGGGGCTGTGTCTGAGATCAACTAGAGAGAGATTCCACACCGGGGCTGTGTCAGAGATCAACTAGAGAGAGATTCCACACTTGGGCTGTGTCAGAGATCAACAAGAGAGTGATTCCACAATGGGGCTGTGTCAGAGATCAACTAGAGAGAGATTCAACACTGGGGCTGTGTCAGAGATCAACTAGAGAGACATTCCACAATGGGTCTGCGTCAGAGGTCAACTAGAGGGGCATTCCACACTGAGGCTGTGTCAGAGATCAACGAGAGACAGATTCCACACTGGGGCTGTGTCTGAGATCAACTAGAGGGAGATTCCACACTGAGACTGTGTCAGAGATGAACTAGAGAGTGATTCCACACGGGGGCTGTGTCAGAGATCAACTAGACAGGGATTAAACAGTGAGGCTGTGTCAGAGATCAGCGAGAGAGAGATTCCACACTGGGACTGTGTCAGAGATCAGCTAGAGAGGGATTCCACACCGGGCTGTGTCGGATCAACTAGAGAGAGATTCAACACGGGGGCTGTGTCAGAGATCAACTAGACAGGGAGTAAACAGTGAGGCTGTGTCAGAGATCAACTGGAGAGAGATTCCACACATGGGCTGTTTCAGAGATCAACTAGAGGGTGATTCCACACTGGGGCTGTTTTAGAGATCAACCAGAGAGAGAATCCACACAGGGGCTGTGTCAGAGTTCAAGAAGAGAGGGACTCCACACTGGGGCTGTGTCAGAGATCAACGAGAGAGAGATTCAACATGGGGGCTGTGTCAGAGATCAACTAGACAGGGATTAAACAGTGAGGCTGTGTCAGAGGTCAACTAGAGAGAAATTCCACACTGGGACTGTGTCAGAGATCAACTAGAGAGAGATTCCACACTGGGGCTGTGTCAGAGATCAACTAGAGAGAGATTCAACACGGGGGCTGTGTCACAGATCAACTAGACAGGGATTAAACAGTGAGGCTGTGTCAGAGATCAACTAGAAAGAGATTCCACACAGGGGCTGTGTCAGAGATCAACTAGAGGGTGATTCCACACTGGGGCTGTTTTAGAGATCAACCAGAGAGAGAATCCCCACAGGGGCTGTGTCAGAGTTCAAGAAGAGAGGGACTCCACACTGGGGTTGTGTCAGAGATCAACGAGAGAGAGATTCAACATGGGGGCTGTGTCAGAGATCAACTAGACAGGGAATAAACAGTGAGGCTGTGTCAGAGGTCAACTAGCGAGAAATTCCACACTGGGACTGTGTCAGAGATCAACTAGAGAGAGATTCCACACTGGGGCTGTGGCAGAGATCAACTAGATAGAGATTCCACACTGGGGCTGTGTCAGAGGTCAACTAGAGGGGGATTCCACACTGGGGCTGTGTCAGAGATCAACGAGAGACAGATTCCACACTGGAGCCGTGTCTGAGATCAACTAGATAGAGATTCCACACTGCGGCTGTGTCAGAGGTCAACTAGAGGGGGATTCCACACTGGGGCTGTGTCAGAGATCAACTAGAGACAGATTCCACACTGGAGCCGTGTCTGAGATCAACTAGATGGAGATTCCACACTGCGGCTGTGTCAGAGATCAACTAGAGAGAGATTCCACACTGGGGCTGTGTCGGAGATCAACTAGAGACAGATTCCACACTGGGGCTGTGTCTGAGATCAACTAGAGAGAGATTCCACACCGGGCCTGTGTCAGAGATCAAGTAGAGAGAGATTCCACACTGGGGCTGTGTCAGAGATCGACAAGAGAGGGATTCCACAATGGGGCTGTGTCAGAGATGAACTAGAGAGAGATTCAACACTGAGGCTGTGTCAGAGATCAACTAGAGAGAGATTCCACACTGGGTCTGCGTCAGACGTCAACTAGAGGGGCATTCCACACTGAGGTTGTGTCAGAGATCAACGAGAGACAGATTCCACACTGGGGCTGTGTCTGAGATCAACTAGAGAGAGATTCCACACTGGGGCTGTGTCAGAGATCAACTAGAGAGAGATTCAACACGGGCTCTGTCAGAGATCAAGTAGAGAGACTTTTCACATTGGGGCTGTTTCAGAGATCAACTAGAGAGAGATTCCACACTGAGACTGTGGCAGAGATCAACTAGAGGGAGATTCCACATGGGGGCTGTGTCAGAGATCAACTAGACAGGGATTAAACAGTGAGGCTGTGTCAGAGATCAGCGAGAGAGAGTTTCCACACTGGGACTGTGTCAGAGATCAGCAAGAGAGGGATTCCACACTGGGCTGTGTCGGATCAACTAGGGAGAGATTCCACACTGGGGCTGTGTCCGAGATCAACAAGAGAGGGATCCCACACTGCGGCTGTGTCAGAGATCAGCTAGAGAGAGATTCCACACTGGGGCTGTATCAGAGATGAACTAGAGATTGAACACTGGGGCTGTGTCAGAGATCAACTAGAGAGGGATTCTACACTGGGGCTGTGTCAGGGAACAACTAGAGAGGGAACTCACACTGGGACTGTGTCAGAGACCAAGTAAAGAAAGATTCGACACTGGGGCTGTGTCAGAGATCAACTAGAGAGAGATTCAACATGGGCTGTGTCAGAGATGAATTAGAGAGAGATTCCACATTGGGGCTGTGTCAGAGATCAACTAGAGAGAGATTCCACACTGGGGCTGTGTCAGAGATCAATTAGAAAGGGATTCCCTTTTGGGACTGTGTCAGATCAACTAGAGAGAGATTCCACACTGGGGTTGTGTCAGAGATCAACTAGAGAGAGATTCCACACTGGGACTGTGTCAGAGATCAATTAGAGAGGGATTCCACACTGGGGCTGTGTCGGATCAATGAGAGAGAGATTCCACACTGGGGATGTGTCCGAGATCAACTAGAGTGAGATTCCACACTGGGGCTGTGTCAGAGGTCAACCAGAGGGGGATTCCACACTGGGGCTGTGTCAGAGATCAACTAGAGAGAGATTCCACACTGGGGCTGTGTCAGAGATCAACTAGTGAGGGATTCCACACTGGGGCTGTGTCAGAGATCAACTAGTGAGGGATTCCACACTGGGGCTGTGTCAGAGATCAACTAGTGAGGATTCCACACTGGGGCCGTGACTGAGATCAACTAGTGAGGGATTCCACACTGGGGCTGTGTCAGAGATCAACTAGTGAGGGATTCCACACTGGGGCTGTGTCAGAGATCAACTAGAGAGGGATTCCACAATGGGCTGTGTCAGAGATCAACTAGTGAGGGATTCCACACTGGGGCTGTGACAGAGATCAACTAGTGAGGGATTCCACAGTGGGGCTGTGTCAGAGATCAACTAGTGAGGGATTCCACACTGGGGCTGTGTCAGAGATCAACTAGTGAGGGATTCCACACTGGGGCTGTGTCAGAGATCAACTAGTGAGGGATTCCACAATGGGCTGTGTCAGAGATCAGTTAGAAAGTGATTCCACTTTGGGGCTGTGTCAGATCAACAAGAGAGAGATTCCACACTGGGGCTGTGTCAGAGATCAAATAGACAGAGGTTCCACACTGAGGCTTTGTCTGAGATCAACTAGAGAGATGTTCCAAACGGGCTGTGTCAGAGATCAATAAGAAAGGGATTCCACTTTGGGGCTGTGTCAGATCAGCTAGAGAGAGATTCCAAACTGGGGCTGTATCAGAGATCAACTAGATAGAGATTCCACACTGGGGCTGTGTCAGAGGTCAACTAGAGGGGGATTCCACACTGGGGCTGTGTCAGAGATCAACTAGAGTCAGATTCCACACTGGGGCTGTGTCTGAGATCAACTAGAGAGAGATTCCACACCGGGGCTGTGTCAGAGATCAACTAGATAGAGATTCCACACCGGGGCTGTGTCAGAGATCAACAAGAGAGTGATTCCACAATGGGGCTGTGTCAGAGATCAACTAGAGAGAGATTTAACACTGGGGCTGTGTCAGAGATCAACTAGAGAGAGATTCCACACTGGGGCTGTGTCAGAGATCAACTAGAGACAGATTCCACACTGGGGCTGTGTCAGAGATCAACTAGAGACAGATTCCACACTGGGGCTGTGTCAGAGATCAACTAGCGAGAGATTCCACACTGGGGCTGTGTCAGAGATCGACGAGAGAGGGATTCCACAATGGGGCTGTGTCAGAGATCCACTAGAGAGATATTCAACACTGGGGCTGTGCCAGGAATTAACTAGAGAGAGATTCTACACTGGGACTGCGTCAGAGATCAACTAGAGGGGCATTCCACACTGAGGTTGTGTCAGAGATCAACGAGAGACAGATTCCACACTGGGGCTGTGTTTGAGATCAACTAGAGAGAGATTCCACACTGCGGCTGTGTCAGATATCAACTAGAGAGAGATTCCACACAGGGGCTGTGTCAGAGATCAACAAGAGAGGGATTCCACAATGGGGCTGTGTCAGAGATCAACTAGAGAGAGATTCAACACTGGGGCTGTGTCAGAGATCAACTAGAGAGAGATTCAACACGGGCTCTGTCAGAGATCAAGTAGAGAGAGATTTCACATTGGGGCTGTTTCAGAGATCAACTAGAGAGAGATTCCACACTGAGACTGTGTCAGAGATCAACTAGAGAGAGATTCCTCATGGGGGCTGTGTCAGAGATCAACTAGACAGGGATTAAACTGTGAGGCTCTGCCAGAGATCAGCGAGAGAGAGATTCCACACTGGGACTGTGTCAGAGATCAGCAAGAGAGGGATTCCACACTGGGCTGTGTCGGATCAACTAGGGAGAGATTCCACACTGGGGCTGTGTCCGAGATCAACAAGAGAGGGATCCCACTCTGCGGCTGTGTCAGAGATCAGCTAGAGCGAGATTGAACACTGGGGCTGTGTCAGAGATCAACTAGAGAGAGATTGAACACTGGGGCTGTGTCAGAGATCAACTAGAGAGGGATTCTACACTGGGGCTGTGTCAGGGAACAACTACAGAGGGATCTCACACTGGGACTGTGTCAGAGACCAACTAAAGAGGGATTCGACACTGGGGCTGTTTCAGAGATCAACTAGAGAGAGATTCAACATGGGCTGTGTCAGAGATCAACTAGAGAGAGATTCCACACTGGGGCTGTGTCAGAGATCAATTAGAAAGGGATTCCCCTTTGGGACTGTGTCAGATCAACTAGAGAGAGATTCCACACTGGGGCTGTGTCAGAGATCAAGCAGAGAGAGATTCCACACTGGGACTGTGTCAGAGATCAAGTAGAGAGGGATTCCACACTGGGGCTGTGTCGGATCAATGAGAGAGAGATTCCACACTGGGGGTGTGTCCGAGATCAACTAGAGAGAGATTCCACACTGGGGCTGTGTCAGAGATCAACCAGAGGGGGATTCCACACTGGGGCTGTGTCTGAGATCAACTGGAGAGAAATTCCACACTGGGGCTGTGTCAGAGATCAACTAGAGAGAGATTCCACACAGGGGCTGTGTCAGAGTTCAAGAAGAGATTGACTCCAGACTGGGGCTGTGTCAGAGATCAACCAGAGGGGGATTCCATACTGGGGCTGTGTCAGAGATCAACTGGAGAGAGATTCCACACTGGGACTGTGTCAGAGATCAACTAGACAGGGATTAAAAAGTGAGGCTGTGTCAGAGAACAACTAGAGAGAAATTCCACACTGGGACTGTGTCAGAGATCAACTAGAGAGAGATTCCACACTGGGGATGTCTCGGATCAACTAGGGAGAGATTCCACACTGGGGCTGTGTCAGAGATCAAATAGAGTGAGATTCCACACTGAGGCTGTGTCTGAGATCAACTAGAGAGAGGTTCCACAGTGAGGCTGTGTCAGAGATCAGTTAGAAAGTGATTCCACTTTGGGGCTTTGTCAGATCAACAAGAGAGAGATTCCACACTGGGGCTGTGTCAGAGATCAACTAGAGACAGATTCCACACTGGGGCTGTGTCTGAGATCAACTAAAGAGAGATTCCACACTGGGGCAGTGCCAGAGATCAACTAGAGAGAGATTCCACATAGGGGCTGTGTCAGAGTTCAAGAACAGAGGGACTCCACACTGGGGCTGTGTCAGAGATCAACTAGAGAGAGATTCCACACTGGGGCTGTGTCAGAGATCAACTAGAGGGGGATTCCACACTGGGGCTGTTTTAGGGATCAACTGGAGAGAGATACCACACTGGGGCTCTGTCTGAGATCAACTAGAGAGACATTCCACACTGGGGCTGTGTCAGAGGTCAACTAGAGAGAGAATCCACACAGGGGCTGTGTCAGAGTTCAAGAAGAGAGGGACTCCACACTGGGGCTGTGTCAGAGATCAACTAGAGAGAGATTCAACACGGGGGTGGTGTCACAGATCACCTAGACAGGGATTAAACAGTGAGGCTGTGTCAGAGATCAACTAGATAGAAATTCCACACTGGGACTGTGTCAGAGATCAACTAGAGAGAGATTCCACACTGGGGCTGTGTCAGAGATCAAATAGACAGAGGTTCCACACTGAGGCTTTGTCTGAGATCAACTAGAGAGATGTTCCAAACGGGCAGTGTCAGAGATCAATAAGAAAGGGATTCCACTTTGGGGCTGTGTCAGATCAGCTAGAGAGAGATTCCAAACTGGGGCTGTGTCAGAGATCAACTAGATAGAGATTCCACACTGGGGCTGTGTCAGAGGTCAACTAGAGGGGGATTCCACACTGGGGCTGTGTCAGAGATCAACTAGAGACAGATTCCACACTGGGGCTGTGTCAGAGATCAACTAGAGACAGATTCCACACTGGGGCTGTGTCTGAGATCAACAAGAGAGGGATTCCACAATGGGGCTGTGTCAGAGATCAACTAGAGAGAGATTCCACACTGGGGCTGTGTCAGAGATCGACAAGAGAGGGATTCCACAATGGGGCTGTGTCAGAGATGAACTAGAGAGAGATTCAACACTGGGGCTGTGTCAGGGATCAACTAGAGAGAGATTCCACACTGGGTCTGCGTCAGAGTTCAACTAGAGGGGCATTCCACACTGAGGTTGTGTCAGAGATCAACGAGAGACAGATTCCACACTGGGGCTGTGTTTGAGATCAACTAGAGAGAGATTCCACACTGCGGCTGTGTCAGATATCAACTAGAGAGAGATTCCACACAGGGGCTGTGTCAGAGATCAGGTAGAGAGAGATTTCACATTGGGGCTGTTTCAGAGATCAACTAGAGAGAGATTCCACACTGAGACTGGGTCAGAGATCAAAAGAGAGAGATTCCTCATGGGGGCTGTGTCAGAGATCAACTAGACAGGGATTAAACAGTGAGGCTGTGTCAGAGATCAGCGAGAGAGAGATTCCACACTGGGACTGTGTCAGAGATCAGCAAGAGAGGGATTCCACACTGGGCTGTGTCGGATCAACTAGGGAGAGATTCCACACTGGGGCTGTGTCCGAGATCAACAAGAGAGGGATCCCACTCTGCGGCTGTGTCAGAGATCAATTAGAAAGTGATTCGCCTTTGGGACTGTGTCAGATAAACTAGAGAGAGATTCCACACTGGGGCTGTGTCAGAGATGAACTAGAGAGAGGTTGAACACTGGGGCTGTGTCAGAGATCAACTAGAGAGGGATTCAACACTGGGGCTGTGTCAGGGAACAACTACAGAGGGATCTCACACTGGGACTGTGTCAGAGATCAACTAAAGAGAGATTCGACACTGGGGCTGTGTCAGAGATCAATTAGAAAGTGATTCGCCTTTGGGACTGTGTCAGATAAACTAGAGAGAGATTCCACACTGGGGCTGTGTCAGAGATCAACTAGAGAGAGATTCCACACTGGGACTGTGTCAGAGATCAACTAGAGAGGGATTCCACATTGGGGCTGTGTCGGATCAATGAGAGATAGATTCCACACTGGGGCTGTGTCCGAGATCAACTAGAGAGAGATTCCACTCTTGGGCTTTGTCAGAGATCAACCAGAGGGGGATTCCACACTGGGGCTGTGTCAGAGATCAACTAGAGAGCGATTCCACACTGGGGCTGTGTCATAGATCAACTAGAGAGAGATTCCACACTGGGGCTGTGTCTGAGATCAACTAGAGAGAAATTCCACACTGGGGCTGTATCAGAGATCCACTAGAGAGAGATTCCACACAGGGGCTGTGTCAGAGTTCAAGAAGAGAGTGACTCCACACTGGGGCTGTGTCAGAGATCAACTAGAGAGAGATTCAACACGGGCTGTGTCAGAGATCAACTAGAGAGAGATTCCACACTGGCACTGTGTCAGAGATCAACTAGACAGCGATTAAAAAGTGAGGCTGTGTCAGAGAACAACTAGAGAGAAATTCCACACTGGGACTGAGTCAGAGATCAACTAGAGAGAGATTCCAAACTGGGGATGTTACGGATCAACTAGGGAGAGATTCCACACTGGGGCTGTGTCAGAGATCAAATAGAGTGAGATTCCACACTGAGGCTCTGTCAGAGATCAGTTAGAAAGGGATTCCACTTTGGGGCTGTGTCAGATCAACAAGAGAGAGATTCCACACTGGGGCTGTGTCAGAGATCAACTAGAGACAGATTCCACACTGGGGCTTTGTCTGAGATCAACTAGAGAGACATTCCACACTGGGGCAGTGCCAGAGATCAACTAAAGAGAGATTCCACATAGGGGCTGTGTCAGAGTTCAAGAACAGAGGGACTCCACACTGGGGCTGTGTCAGAGATCAACTAGAGAGAGATTCCACACTGGGGCTGTGTCAGAGATCAACTAGAGGGGGACTCCACACTGGGGCTGTTTTAGAGATCAACTGGAGAGAGATACCACACTGGGGCTCTGTCAGAGATCAACTTGAGAGAAATTCCACACTGGGACTGTGTCAGAGATCAACTAGAGAGAGATTCAACACTGGGGCTGTGTCAGAGATCAACTAGGGAGAGATTCCACACTGGGTCTGCTTCAGAGGTCAACTAGAGTGGCATTCCACACTGAGGCTGTGTCAGAGATCAACTAGAGAGAGATTCCACACTGGGGCTGTGTCTGAGATCAACTAGAGAGAGATTCCACACTGGGGCTGTGTCAGAGATCAACTAGAGAGGGATTCCACACTGGGGCTGTGTCAGAGATCATATAGAGAGAGATTCCACAATGGGGCTGTGTCAGAGATCAACTAGAGAGAGATTCAACATGGGCTGTGTCAGAGATCGACTAGAGAGAGATTCCACATTGGGGCTGTGTCAGAGATCAACTAGAGAGAGATTCCACACTGGGACTGTGTCAGAGATCAAGCAGAGAGAGATTCCACACTGGGGCTGTGTCAGAGATCAACTAGAGAGAGATTCCACACTGAGGCTGTGTCAGAGATCAACTAGAGAGGGATTCCACACTGGGGCTGTTTCTGAGATCAACTAGTGAGGGATTCCACAATGGGGCTGTGTCAGAGATCAACTAGAGAGGGAATCTACACTGGGGCTGTGGTCAGAGATCAAGCTAGTGAGAGATTCCACACTTGGCAGTGTCTGAGATCAACTAGAGGGGGATTCCACACTGGGGCTGTTTTAGAGATCAACTAGAGAGAGATACCACACTGGGTCTCTGTCTGAGATCAACTAGAGAGACATTCCACACTGGGGCTGTGTCAGAGATCAACTAGAGAGAGAATCCACACAGGGGCTGTGTCAGAGTTCAAGAAGAGAGGGACTCCACACTGGGGCTGTGTCAGAGATCAACTAGAGAGAGATTCAACACGGGGGCTGTGTCAGAGATCAACTAGACAGGGATTAAAGAGTGAGGCTGTGTCAGAGATCAACTAGAGAGAGATTCCACACAGGGGCTGTGTCAGAGTTCAAGAACAGAGGGACTCAACACTGGGGCTGTGTCAGAGTTCAACTAGAGAGAGTTTCCACACTGGGGCTGTGTCAGAGATCAACTAGAGGGTGAATCCACACTGGGGCTGTTTTAGAGATCAACTAGAGAGAGATACCACACTGGGGCTCTGTCTGAGATCAACGAGAGAGACATTCCACACTGGGGCTGTGTCAGAGATCAACTAGAGAGAGATTCCACACTGGAGCTGTGTCAGAGATCAACTAGGGAGAGATTCCACACTGGGGCTGTGTCAGAGATCAACTAGAGAGAGATTCCACACTGGGGCTGTGTCAGAGATCAACTAGAGAGAGATTCCACACTGGGGCTGTGTCAGAGATCAACTAGAGAGGGATTCCACACTGGGGCTGTGTCAGAGATCAACTAGAGAGGGATTCCACACTGGGGCTGTGTCAGAGATCAACTAGAGAGGGATTCCACACTGGGGCTGTGTCAGAGATCAACTAGAGAGAGATTCCACACTGGGGCTGTGTCAGAGATCAACTAGTGAGGGATTCCACACTGGGGCTGTGTCAGAGATCAACTAGAGAGAGATTCCACACTGGGGCTGTGTCAGAGATCAACTAGTGAGGGATTCCACACTGGGGCTGTGTCAGAGATCAACTAGTGAGGGATTCCACACTGGGGCTGTGTCAGAGATCAACTAGAGAGAGATTCCACACTGGGACTGTGTCAGAGATCAACTAGAGAGAGATTCCACACTGGGGCTGTGTCAGAGATCAACTAGAGAGAGATTCCACACTGAGGCTGTGTCAGAGATCAGCGAGAGAGAGATTCCACACTGGGACTGTGTCAGAGATCAGCTAGAGAGGGATTCCACACCGGGCTGTGTCGGATCAACGAGGGAGAGATTCCACACTGGGGCTGTGTCCAAGATCAACTAGAGAGGGATTCCACACTGCGGCTGTGTCAGAGATCAACTAGAGAGAGATTCAACACTGGGGCTGTGTCAGAGATCAACTAGAGAGAGATTTCACATGGGCTGTGTCAGAGATCAACTAGAGAGAGTTTCCACACTGGGGCTGTGTCAGAGATCAAACAGAGGGGGATTCCACATTGGGGCTGTGTCAGAGATCAACTAGAGAGAGATTCCACACTGGGGCTGTGTCAGAGATCAACTAGAGAGAGATTCCACACTGGGCTGTGTCAGAGATCAACTAGAGAGAGATTCCAAACAGGGGCTGTGTCAGAGTTCAAGAACAGAGGGTCTCCACACTGGGTCTGTGTCAGAGATCAACTAAAGAGAGATTCCACACTGGGGCTGTGTCAGAGATCAACTAGAGGGGGATTCCACACTGGGGCTGTTTTAGAGATCAACTAGAGAGAGATACCACACTGGGTCTCTGTCTGAGATGAACTGGAGAGACATTCCACACTGGGGCTGTGTCAGAGATCAACTAGAGAGAGAATCCACACAGGGGCTGTGTCAGAGTTCAAGAAGAGAGGGACTCCACACTGGGGCTGTGTCAGAGATCAACTAGAGAGAGATTCAACATGGGGGCTGTGTCAGAGATCAACTAGACAGGGATTAAAGTGTGAGGCTGTGTCAGAGATCAACTAGAGAGAGATTCCACACAGGGGCTGTGTCAGAGTTCAAGAACAGAGGGACCCACACTGGGGCTGTGTCAGAGTTCAACTAGAGAGAGTTTCCAAACTGGGCTGTATCACAGATCAAATAGAGTGAGATTCCACACTGAGGCTTTGTCTGAGATCAACTAGAGAGAGGTTCCACATTGGGGCTGTGTAAGAGATCAATTAGAAAGGGATTCGACTTGGGGCTGTGTCAGATCAGCTAGAGAGAGATTGTACACTGGGGCTGTGTCAGAGATCAACTAGATAGAGATTCCACACTGGGGCTGTGTCAGAGGTCAACTAGAGGGGGATTCCACACTGGGGCTGTGTCAGAGATCAACTAGAGACAGATTCCACATTGGGGCTGTGTCTGAGATCAACTAGAGGGAGATTCCACACTGGGGCTGTGTCAGAGCTCAACAAGAGAAGGATTCCAGAATGGGGCTGTGACAGAGATCAACTGGAGAGAGATTCCACATGGGGGCTGTGTCAGAGATCAACTTGACAGGGATTAAACAGTGAGGCTGTGTCAGAGATCAACTAGAGAAGATTCACAATGGGGCTGTGTCAGAGATCAACTAGAGAGGGATTCTACACTGGGGCTGTGTCAGGGAACATCTAGAGAGAGATTCAACACGGGCTGTGTCAGAGAACAACTAGAGAAAAATTCCACATTGGGGATGTGTCAGAGATCAACTAGGGAGAGATTCCACACTGGGGCTGTGTCCGAGATCAACTAAAGAGGGATTCCACACTGTGGCTGTGTCAGAGATCAGCTAGAGAGAGATTCCACACTGGGACTGTGTCAGAGATCAACAAGAGAGAGAGATTCCACACTGGGGCTGTGTCTGAGATCAACTAGAGAGAGATTCCACAATGGGGCTGTGTCAGAGATCAACTAGAGAGGGATTCTACACTGGGGCTGTGTCAGGGAACAACTAGAGAGGGCTCTCACACTGGGAATGTGTCAGAGATCAACTAGAGAGATATTCGACAATGGGGCTGTGTCAGAGATCAACTAGAGAGAGATTCAACATGGGCTGTGTCAGAGATCGACTAGAGAGTGATTCCACATTGGGGCTGTGTCAGAGATCAACTAGAGAGAGATTCCACACTGGGGCTGTGTCAGAGATCAGCTAGAGAGAGATTCCACACTGGGACTGTGTCAGAGATCAACAAGAGAGAGAGATTCCACACTGGGGCTGTGTCTGAGATCAACTAGAGAGATTCTACAATGGGGCTGTGTCAGAGATCAACTAGAGAGGGATTCTACACTGGGGCTGTGTCAGGGAACAACTAGAGAGGGCTCTCACACTGGGAATGTGTCAGAGATCAACTAGAGAGATATTCGACAATGGGGCTGTGTCAGAGATCAACTAGAGAGAGATTCAACTCCACAGGGGTCAGAGATCAAC